>NC_034602.1:17044938-17068946 GCF_900095145.1 Mus pahari
GAACTAATCAGTACCCCCAGAGCTCGTGTCTCTAGCTGCATATGTAGCAGAAGATGGCCTAGTCGGTCATCATTGGGAAGAGAGGCCCCTTGGTCTTGCAAACTTTATATGCCCCAGTACAGGGGAATGCCAGGGCCAAGTAGTGGGAGTGAGTGGGTAGGGGAGTAGGGCAAGGGAAGGATATAGGGGACATTTGGGACACTATTTGAAATGTAAATGAAGAAAATGTCTAATAAAAATTTTTTAAAAACATAGTGAAATTAGAGAAGTGTGCTACAAAATTATCAGAAGTTGGACCAATTCAAAATAAAAGCTAAGCTACTTAAAACTGCTACAAATATTTAGCGTATCAATTTATTTTCCTTGGTGCTACAAGGAATCTATTTTTTTTTAGGAATTCAATTTATAATATTCAACATGTAAGCACTGTTCTCCACTGTATTTGATGATGACCCAAAACAATATGATTGACATCAGTTCTGAGGGAGCTGGTGGAAGCAATCTAGGAAGAAAGACAGAGACAAGCAGAGACAGAAGGAGCTAGGCGGAAGGATATGGGTGGCAAGAAGAACTCACATTTTTCAGTCTCAATAAAACTGGGAAATAAAAGAATGGTTACACCATCAAGACAAAAGATTTTAAATAAAGTCATGTGTCTTTGTATTTGAATGCAGCTCAATATGATGCTGATTCTCAAGAAAACAGGGGACAAAGTTGATGTATTTTTATCTTTAAGATGTACTTTAATTCTTTCAATTAATTGAAGTGAATGATAGCTGTGGATAGCTAATGAGCTGCAGATGGTCTATTCCAGAATGGCAAGCAGAAAAACATGGCTTATCAGTTCTACCCAGAAAAGATAGGAGTTTATCTCCCTGGCTTTTCTCATAAACTCTGCTGTCTTTCTGAAATATCTCTGGCTCCATCTTCAGAGAAATAATGTGTGTGCAGCCTTGAGAAAGAGAGAGAGGGAAAGGCCTGTTTATCAAAGTACTCTGTGTGTGCCCACCCTTCCTCTTCAGGGCAGACCAGAGCCTAGACTGTCTGATTCCCAGGGAGACATTATTTTGTAACCATTACTTTAAATACAATAATAATGTTTGTAAGCTAAGAATATATTTGTACTTAAGATTAATGCATAATTTCTTTAGAAAAAGATTTCTATAGTGAGCGATATTGTTGAACACTTTGCATTCTATCAGAGATTACTGAAGTGCTTTAGAAGTGGAAAAAAAACAGCAAAGGGGTTATAGTGGCTAGAGAGAAAGTTTAGGTATCTTATGGTAGTCATTAATCATCTTTGAAGGCCAAACGTATATGAGTCTACTCCAATTTGGAACTGTAAAACACTCTTTTTGTATCCTACACAAGACATTGGGTCCTGAGGATAGATTAGACTGCTGAACGGCTGCAGCAGTTCAGATAACAAGCAGCAGCAAGGATGGCCAGGCTGGCTCAGACAGGAGTTTTAGCTGTCAGTCAGTATTTTGTACAGGTCTCACCTCTGGGAGACTCTGACTGGCATCATGACAGGTTGCTGCATCCAACCAGTTCTGCAAATTGTATGTACTTCTGTCTCAAAGATTCTTGGGTTCTGAAACAAGGAGTAGGGAATTGCTCAAGGTCAAAGTATCAAGGAGAACACAAGTCTTGGTTTTTCACTTTCCTTTATGAAGCCCACACTGAAAGAGATTTAAACTGTTTTACACACAATTACAGCATAGCATGGCTTTTAGTGCTACCTCATATAACAGTGCTAGAAACTTTTTATAGGATATCTTTAAAAAGCCATCTCATGATGATTCAGCAGCCACTCACAAGCAAAATTGAAAGTGCCTGGATGCCTTACTATTTCCAATAACCAAAATTTAAATCTAAATGAGTCAATACTTACATTATTCAGGTTTTCCTATAAAAAATAATTGAAACTCCTTAAGTGTTTAGCAATGGTCCAGGAAATATAATGGTGCAAGTTCAGATTTAGCAGGCTATTAATTGAGCTCTTGATAAGGATTCAAATCAAAAATGAATCAATTGCTTCTGGATATCAGCTCTCACACATATCTGCCTACTTACCAACAGGCGGGAAGGAAAACCTAAAAGTCTATCTCTGTCATCTTATCTCTCAGTTTATGGGGAAAATCTTTTAACGGATAGTCAGAAGTTCTCAGAGATAGCACGGGAGGATAGCTTTGCTTTCAATTCTTCTGCAGGATCATTAATTCCCGAGAATGTCACCACTGCCAAGTGCCAATCACTAAACATAAAAAGAAAGAATTATTCACAAGATGTTTAGGTCACTTTTAGCTCTGATTTTTTTTTCCTCTAAAGCTGCCTTGAAAACATTCTCATTCTATTTTAAAAATGTCTTTGCATCCACAAAAGGCACATGCCTGCCACTGGCTGCTGTGAAGGGAAATTTAAATTCTGGCAAACTGCTGCTTTCATCTGGTCCTTGAACAATGGGGCTGCTTGGAAATTCTCATAACATCTTCAGGAAAAATAAGACATGTCCCCAAATTTAGAAAATAAATTTAGCTTATTGCCTAAGTAAGTCTTGATATAGCCACTTACATCCCCAGAGAAAAGACAGATCTAGTGTCAACCCAACCTTCTTGAATTAAGATGACAGTGCAAATGCCATGCCTCTCTGGTGAAACCAAGCCACAACTCACATCTTATTTCTCTACATTTCTCTGTGATATACAATAATGGTGCCTGACAATTTAAGATCACAACCAGGGTCCGAAAAAAGAATCAATTAAATTGCACAGTAGCATGCATCAGATTTATTTCATGGGATTTGGTTTTCCTGAAATATCTTACCTTATTTTTCAGTTGGATCCTCACTAAAATTATTGCCAGTTGACATAGCAAATCAAATAAGGGAAATTTCACAAAACCCTGTCTCCATATGAACAGCTGCAGGCAATCAATGGCTGCTAGGAAAAGAATCTACCTTCTCCAGGGATGAGCTCCTTGATAGGTTTCCATTCTCAAGTTGTCACCCTAAAAGCATGCTCATAACTGCAACATTACATGGACTCAGTGGGAAATATATGTGTATATATGTAAATATGCATATCAAAAATTATAAAAGATGTCATAAATTTGAGAGTGAGTAGGGAAACATAAAAAGAGATGAAAGTAGGGAACAAAATATAATGTAAATATAGTACTTGTGTATAAAATCCATTAAAATTACAGTTAAAAATTATACTTTCTAGCCAATTTTACTCACCATATACAAATATGTCCCACTGTAACCACATCTGACTTCAATAATGGCTTACCCTTCCTTTGATGGTAATAATATCCCTTCTCTTCTCAGTGCACTCAGTCTACATCTTTCATGCAGAAGAATCAAGTAATAGCTTAGGATACCCCTCTGTCACACTCTCACAGGGAGCATCCCACAGAGCTCATCTCACACTTGCAATTGCAACTGCTACATCAGGATGCCCTGCTGGGATGGAAACTGGACAGAATGGAACAAGAAACAATGAGGGTTGAGTGTAAGGTGAGCTCATTCCAGAAAAGCAAACAATACATTTAATTTATCAAGTACTCTGTCTTCTTGTTGGGTCTTTTAAAGATTTGTTTTACATAATCATTCATATGAGGGTATATGCACAGGTGAGTGCAGAAGTCAGAAGCATTAGTTCTCCCTGGAGTGTTGTTATAAGTGGTTATGAACTGTCTAACCTGGGTGAATTCCTGTCCTCTACATAAATATATATGCCTAACTGCTGAATCATCTCCCAATTCCCTTGCTTTAGTTTTGCTTTTATCCATAACTAGATTTTAATATCCTTGAAATTTATCACAATACAAAGTAGCCTATATGGCTTTAAGAACCAGAATATGACATCGGCTGACTTTTTAGTTCAATTTATTTCTCCTTAGAGATACGGCAATGAGTTGTTCTAATGCAGTGGTTTCTAGTGTTAAAATTCTGTCTTCTCAGAAATCACTCCAGATGTCTATGGTATTTTGCAAGTTACTAATCTGATCTCAGTATCTGGAAGAAAGTTACCAATGTAATGCCCAGGTCCTAGAAAAGCCATATTTCCTATTTCATGCAAGTTTTCCTCCAACCATCATGACAAACACAGAACATAAAGGAAGCAGTATCTCAGGTTGTTTTGAAGGTCTGATCAATCTGTCTTCAACATAGCTAGAAGCAAATTCTGCTCATTATAATTCTAAATGATCTAAATTTTGCTAGGGCTTCAGGGAACCAGGGCACTGGGAAGAAATGTCCTGATTGGAGTTCTAAAATACATGGCATTAGCTCACTGCACAAGGTAAATCACTGTATGAGATGACGTCTTCTATTCCAAAAGAGGCAAAGCTCTCTGCTCTAGGGATGATGGTCCTTGAAGATTTAGACCGCCCAGAATTCCTCCATAAAAGACCTACTTAGATAACACAGATGAGTATTAAAGCACCTCCAATGAGGAGAGTGATGTTGGTCATCTTTCCAATATGAGAAATATATGTCAATAAAAGAAAAAAAACACATCTTTGTAACAATTCTTGTTGATGAGGATGTTGAAAAGCCTAGGAAGCTTCTGATATCAGCTTTAGATTTAGAAATTCCTGAATTAGAAAATATAAATATATTTTAGTAATTCTGTCTTTTGATAAGTTCAGACATTTTCAACACTGTAGCAATATTGACCTTTTTAAGCCAGACTGTTACTAGGACTGTGGTGGATAGGCTGGTGCTGTTTGTATTTCCTTACATGAATCAAAATGACAAGATAAGACATTAGAGGTACTCATCTAAAATCCCAAACTGGCTCTATAGTTAATATAGCCAGGATGCTTACAAACTGTAACAGTTTATAACACTCTGAAGACTACTGACCTGGATCTAATAATCCTAGCCAGCATACAAGAACCACCCTATGATCTTCTTAAGCCCCTAAGTCATTCTTCCAGATGTATCTTCAGAAACCCCCAAAAGCAAATATATGTAGTACTAGAACCAGAC
Organism: Mus pahari; assembly: GCF_900095145.1. Lineage (NCBI taxonomy): Eukaryota > Metazoa > Chordata > Mammalia > Rodentia > Muridae > Mus > Mus pahari. Next base: position 17,049,938 of record NC_034602.1, read on the forward strand.
TTTGCTTTTATCTCTTTAAGAAGTCCATACATGTTCTCTTAGGATGTTCTTACTTCTCTCCTGAGTGTTCCTTTCTACTAATCCTGTGTTTGAGATATATATCTTAGTATATATCTATTAGTAACTGCCACCCTGCTTAAAAAAAAAAGTTTAATCTATCCATTCTTTTGTTTGCAGCTAATAAAAGTCCTTCGTCATATATATATATATATATATATATATATATATATATATATATGACTATTTTACTCATTTTTGAAGGGCATACAGCATATGGTTACAGTTACAGGGTTACATATAGACTAAAATGTAGGTACTATTTCATACATTTATATAGATAAACCTCACTAGAATAATTTCGTAGGTTTATGATTGTCTCCTATTCATTTCAAGAATTTTAGCAATTCTGTCTTTTGATAAATTCAGACATTTTCAACACTGTAGCAATATTGACATTTTAAGCCAGACTGTTACTAGGTCTGTGGTGGACAGGCTGGTGCTGTTTGTATTTTGATGCTAATTCTGCTCTCCTGGTAGGCGTTGTGGACAGGGAGTGAGTCACATACTCCAGTGACTTCTGTAAAGTAAACAAATCCCCTAATGAATAAAGGAACCAGTCACTGGGCTAGTAGGAGGGACTTCCGGGTTTGACAGAGGAAGAGAAGAAGCAGGAGAGAGTTAGGTCCTTTTAGACATAGATAGTGTGAGGACAAGATGTAGCCACGAGTATCTCCTGGTTTCAATGAGGAATCCATCAGGATTCATCACCAGAGTATTTAGATTTAAAAAGGCTTAAAAGATTAGAATTTTAGTTGTTACACCCAGAGATTGAGTTACTTTTGTTTCTGAATTAAGTTTGTGTTGTGTTTTCCTTCATGCAGTGGCTCATCTGGGTTCAAGAGAGAAAGGTATGGCGGCAAAGCATGGGTTTGCCTGGGTTTGCCTGAGGTGCACCACGAAGGCTGAGGGGATTTGAAGCACAGGGTTGGCATGGTAGTGACCTGCCAGTGGGAACCTAGCAAGCTGGGTGGAGAGATTATAGAGTTCTGAGTCACAGTCTACACGAGATGTAAACTGTTCTGCCAGTGCCTACCAGTGCATGACTGGCCACACCACTGGGCAGAGGCACAAGCACAGGAACATGCTGGTTTGATTTTTAATATTTCTCAAAACAAGAGCCTCACTGGAGAAATGATTGAGTAAAGATGGGCCTTGTAGTTTTATTACCTAGCCATGTTTCCAAATATTTCTTAGCTTTCTTACTGAAGATGATGCAGTGTGATCAGATCCATCAAAATGTTCCTGTCACCATGTTGGCCCCAGCATGACTGACTACATCCCTTGAAACTGTAAACTAAAATAAGCCTTGACTCCCTAAGTTTGCTTCTTGGCAAGTATTGGATCATACAGAAAAAAAAAAAAAAAGCAACTAATTTGGTGTTTGACCTATGCATTTATATTCATTTAGCTTTCATCTACTGGAAGTCAGCAGCACCACTCCATTTGTGCCAAATTAACAACAGCTGTTTTCAGATATAGCCACATATGCCCTAAGGAGAGATGTTGAGCCACCCTGCCTGAGAATCATTACTTTAGTGCTAGTGTGGAAAAAAGCAAAATGAACAAAGGTGCTGAAAAAAGTAAGACCCTATAGGCTCTGCCACAATTCATATTCTGGATTCTTCTTTTAAAAGTCATCAGAGAACTCTAAATACCATCACCTTCTGCTACATTTTGGAGGTCATAATGATCATCCTTTACCATCATGGATTTCCAGTAGAGAGACACTGTAGTTCATAACAACAAGAAAACTACAAAGATAATGGAGCCCAAGTCCTGCTCACAGAACCTCAAGCCAGCACTCAGAATTACCACCAGGCAGGTAGTCCCAGAGCCAAGGCTGTACTCTTCAGTCTTACTGAGCTCTTTAGTTTTCATGGATTAAAGTTCAGTCTCTATTTTCAGTGACATTGAAGCAGGCATTCTGCCTCTGCTCCCTGATGAAGAAGTCATGCTCATCATCATAGGGTGGGGCCAATCCTGATTGTTACATCTAGAACTCAGAAGCCCACCAGGAAGAGAGGGTTGACCTCTGTTGACTTGCAGCCCTTGATAGCTCTGAACTGTCCACAACTCATCAAGATGAACTAACCACACTAATTAGAAACAGCAGCCCTGTCTGCTACCATCTGTGTGGCTCATGATGTTATGGGAGATGGGCAAAGAACTCAGGCCATGAGTGGGCTTATTAGTGATCATTAGCATATGTGCCTGCAGCTGTGTACCTGCTTTGGCTGGACATGGCATCAGTCAGTGTTTCTTTCCCTATAGCTAGGATATCAAGGGCCACACAGAATTCTGTCTATCATAAACCTGAGCAAACACATAAGCTACCACACTGTATTACGCCTGTCATTATACTTCAAATACTTTCACAAATCTCTCTCCCCATTTCATAAATGTTATTTGTAGGGCAGTGGATCATGCCACCAGAGAAAAACTGGTAAGATCTAGCAGATTCAGGAACCCCATCAATTCTCATAATTGAAAATGGTAGTCATTAAAATCTACTCCAGCCCAGGTTCCTGTCTTGGAACAGGTGACCGTGATTACCCATTGAGAGGACTGTGACAAGCAGCCACATAGGGACAGTATCTCAAGTCTTTCCCATGTAGATGAGGCATCCCTTACATTTCTGACTGAGCCAATAGAAAGCATCTGTATCTATATCCCACCTAATCCCCAAATGTATATAAGTTTCTATTCACAAGCAATAAAGGGCAGTTATTTCACCAAAGCTTGTCTGAGAGTGCCTGTCTCTTTGAGCTGTAACACTCCAGGTAAGAGTTTCCTTCCTGAAGCTCTCTTCTCAGGATCTCAACCTGGCCCAATCATCTGGGTTCATGCCTTTGACTGCAGCCACTTCCTACGGCCCCAACCTTGGCCTATAGCTGCATGCTGCATCTAGCTGCCTGTCACCAACTCAGCAGCAGCAGCAGCAGCAGCAGCAGCAGCAGCAGCAGCAGCAGCAGCAGCAGCGGGAGAGGCCTGGCAACCTGCCTTGCTCCTGCTTTCCTTCAGAGTGCTGTAATACTTTGCGTGTTCTGGTCATGCCCAAGACCCTCAAGACCTTTCACTCCAGCTGGGAAAAGGATTCCCTGCCAGCTGCCACTCAGTATGCAGACCTATGCATACCAGCAGTTATTCAGAGAAGATAGGACTTTCTTGCTCAGAGTGACTCCTGGACCTAACATCTTGGTCTTTATCTGCAGCTTATTGGCAATACAGAATCCCAGGGTCCACTCAGAGTACTTGGCCAGAACCTACATTGTAAGAAAAATTCCAGTTGATTCAAGATCACACTTAAGCTAGAGACATTTCCATTTGGCTAAAAGACAAACATTGTATCACTTTCTTCATGATATGTAGTGGTCTTAATATAACTCCCGCTGTAAGTAATGGTTATAGGTTAAATGGCTAAGTATTCTCCGACCTTTCTAAAAATTCATATAACAAACTCCTAATACATGATATCGCAGCTATGACCTCATTTGAAAACATAGTCATATAGATATAATTAAGGTACAGTTCCACTGGACCAGAGTAGATCCCTAAACCAGGATGCCCAAGAAATGTGCTCATAGAATGGAACACAGAGGAAGGACATTATGTGAACCTGTAGGTAGGGTTGGGGGGGGGGTTAAAAAGATGTTTCTACAGGGCATGGAACACTATTAATTACCAGCAAGACCTGCAAGACTTGGGGAATCAAGAAACAAGTTCTTCAATGTGTCAAGGAGAACCTAACCTGATCATGCTTTGACTTGAGACTCTCAGCCTTCATAACTCTGTGAGAGAGAGAGAGAGAGAGAGAGAGAGAGAGAGAGAGAGAGAGATACACAGATACACAGATACACAGATACATAGATACTAGATAGATAGGTCTCTGTTCTACCAGCCTATGGAACTTTGTTAAAACAGTCACCTTGTGGGTATTGACTCCATGGGCTTAAAAAGTCATCACTTACAGTATCTTCTCAGAAGTACTGTTGTTTTATAAATTTAAGAAAGAATACGAGCATCTACTCATTAACTAAAATCATAGAGGAAGGGAAGGAGGATTCAGGAGCTTCCCTTCTGCTGTGTATTGTGACATATGCTTTCTTCAGCATGGAGTGTCAGGTAGCTTCTCTTTGGGACTTTATAGCTGTACTCTAACCTTTTTTTTGGTATCATTTTATTTGTTTACATCTCAAATGATATCCCACTTCCTTATTACCTCTCCACCAAACTCACATCTGACATCTGTCCTTCCCCCCCCTCCTTTGCCTGTATGAGAGAGCTTCCCTGCCCACCTATACTCTCTCACCCCATCGCTACAACATCTGCCTACACTGAAGCATCAAACCTCCCTGGACCAAGGGCCTCCCCTCCCATTGCTGTCAGGCAAGGCCATCCTCTGCTACTTACTCATCTGGAACCTTAGATCCCTCCAGGTACTCTCCTTGGTTGGTGGTCTAGACTCTGGGAGAACTGGATGGTCAGGCCAGCCTATGCTGTTCTTCCAATGGGATTGTAATTCCCTCTGCCCCTCCAGTACTTCTGCCAGCTCCCCTACCAGGTTCTCTTAGCTCAGTCTGATGGTTGGCTCCAAGCATCCACATCTGCATTAGTCAGTTACAGGCTAGACCTCCCAAGGAACCTCCACACTAGGTTCCTGTCATCAAGCTCCTATTAACCACAGCAACAGTGTTGGGTTTGGTGGCATGATGGATCCCCAGGTGGGGCAGTCCCTGGTTGGCCCTTCCTTCAGTCTCTGTTATATTTTTTGTCCCTTTCTTCCTTTGGACAGGAAAATTTCTGGGTTAAAAACTTTGAGATGGGTGGGTGGCCCCATCCCTTGACCAGGGGATGTGACTATCTACTGGAAGTGGTATCAACAGATTTCCCCCCTCTCTGCACATTTCCACTAAAGTCATCCCTGTTAGGTCCTGGGAGTCTCACATTTCTCTGGTGTCTGGGATCCTCCAAAGGCTCTCCCCCATCCTCATCCCCCCTGCTACATATTTTTATGCAATTTCCTGATCCTCTGTACCTCTATCATCTCTAGTTCCTGATACTGCTCTCCTTATTTCCTCCCCCTCCCTTCCAGGTTCCCCTCTCCCTCTAGCTCCCACAATCACAACCTTCCTGTCCCCCCCTCAATGCAAGACTGAAGCATCCACACCCTGGTCTTCCTTCCTTCTAAGCTCCATATGGTCTGTGGGTTGTATCATGGGCATTGTGAGCTTTTGGGCTAATATCCACTTATTAGTGAGTACATACCATGTGTGTTCTTTTGTGTCTGGGTTACCTAACTCAGGATATTTTCTAGCTCCATCCATTTGCCTGCAAAGTTCATGAAGTCATTGTTTTTAATTTCTGCATGTACTCCATTGCGTATATGTATCACATTCTCTATATCCATTCTTGTCCTCTAACCTTTTGAGAACTGTTTTTGCATTTGTTTTGTCTACATTTTTCAGACTCTCAAAATGGTGTATTTTCTCTAATGGAGTGATACCTCGAAGAAGAATGAAACAAAAAGTTGTCATTTCAGTGATAGGTAAAGTAAAGAGCCAAGTTATTCTGACATGGAACAACATGTAAACACTTACATGGCCCTCTTAAAGCAGGCATCCTTGATCACTCTTTCATGGTGGCTCTAAACCAAATCTGTTGTTTATGTGCTTTTATAAATGAGTATATTTTTCCATGTAAAATGTGTCTGTGACATTCTAGCATTGGACTAGAAGCCATAAATACATGAAAATGGATTCTTACAGCAAATCTCAAACATGTATCTTATATTATTGTGACATGACATATTGAAGATTAGCAAAGATAAGCAAATTGGTTAGAGTCTCAGAAGATATTGAAACTTCTTTCCTCAATTCTCCTTTCTCTTCCCTATGCCTAACAACTGCCTTAAAATTTGTACACTCAAGTCCTAACACCATTTTTTGTACAGAGAAAGTATCCAATACAACCAAGATTGGTGAAAATCAGAGGTAATAGAATAGAAAAGAATCTAGTGGGTGAGATGACTGCCACCAGCAGTTGTAGCTTTCAGAGAATTGTTTAGGGCACTTTATCCAGTGACAGTGGGATTTCAACATGATGGCCAAAGGAGGTGCTGTGGAATCTGTGGCCATCAGGCATCCAAAACAGGAGCTTCCCTTTACCAGACAGATGCACAGGGGTACTATAAGTAAAACGGAAAGTTCTCGAAGGTGGCCAAGCCTGCCAGTATTTTAACTCTTCTGCACCTGTTTCCTCCAGCATGAAATGTGCTACATCCTAGGATTTTTAAGAGGCTCTAGTGATGCACAGGCACTTAATTTAGTAGATAAGGGCCACATTGTCTTTTTCAGAGGCCTTGGGAGACCCTCTAGAACAGCTGTCCCTGTTTCTGTGGAGTTCTGCCAGCGAAACCTGCCTTTAGGACAAGACTCCAGGAAAATAGTAGGCCCTAAACAATGACCACTTAATAGCTGGTCTTGCAGACCCACACCCATCACATGCCAATAGCCCCTACTCTAGTTATCCCCTCTATGAAAATGACCTTAAACAAATCTTGTCCATTACAAACCTAACCTTAGACTGGCTCATGTATATTATAATCTAGTACTCAGAGATCTCAAGGATCCAACACCCTAAACACTCAGATCATTGAACTGTGTTGTCTGGCTTCATTAAGCTTAGCCACAGGCTATACTTACATGGTTCCATTTTCTTCCTATTGTTTCAAATGACCAAACAGTTGCCTTAAGATTTGATATGTTTCATAACCTAAATGTACAAAAGGAAGCAAGACTTATTACCATGCATATAAATTATTCTCTGTTCAGTTTCCTGCCAACAACCTCTATTGTAATAGTAAAAGGTCCAGAACATGATTATATTTTCTTTCCTTGTTCACAGTCTAAAACAGGTTCTGGGAGGGAGCATGTGCTAGCTTAGGAAGCCTTAGGTATGATGACCCTGAAGCCTTGATAATGAAGAAACAGTAGACATTTTGCTCTTGAGGAAAAAGAATATAATCGGTTAAACACACACACACACACACACACACACACACACACACACACACACCTACCTTAAATCCAACCAACTTGAAAATGGAGTTAAATCCAATCAAAACCATGGACATATTTGAATGATTAATTCTTTTAAATCCCTGGATCTATGATCATCTGGGCACATTAACCCTAAAAGAATTGTCCTTGGACTCCTACAATTTACATTAAAAACTCAACATTTTAAAGTGTTCTCCCTTTTAAAACATATTTCGTTGCCTATATAAGATTGTCCTATTTATATACTCAGTTACATTTTTTATGAAACTTGTTTTCCTAGCACAGAGACATAAACTACTGAGGCAGAAAGATACTTTCGAGCAAAATGTCAAAAAATAGCATGAATCAAAATTGTGTTGAATGTTTGAAGTCTTTTATCTATGGCACTTCAAACAGTATTTTTCTTCATAGGATATATTTAGGTTTGTCAGCAGGGAGACTCTCATAATACTAGGTATCATTGGGTTCTCTGAGTAGTCAACAACTTCAGCAGTGCCAAAATTTATAACCTGAGTCACTTCCCCTTAGAGCATTGAGTGATCAGATGCTCCAAGCAGCCTTTCTACAAGGCAATGGAGTCTGTTTGACTTGTCATAGTTAGACTCTCCCCCTGGGGGCATGCTGCTTGTCTGGTATATCTGGTATCCCCTTCTGAGCCATAGTGTCCTAAACTGGCTATGCGTGGTGTCTCTACAGACAAATGCCTGGTTTCCCTTCATGCTTTTCCTTGGGTACACCTTGCTAATCCTTTCACATAACAGGGTGAGATCTCATTGTCTTCTGTATATTTTTGCTAGACCATACACACACAGGTAAAAGGCCTTCCCTCACCCACATCTACCTTCCTTACAGCTTTTATTCCATTTCCCTCATCTTCATTCTTAGAATGTGGAATGCTTTCTGGTGCTTTCTATAATTGACAGCTTTTATTATTTTTTTCTTTACTGTGAAAGTTAAATTGTTTTAAAACTACAGGTATGGTATAGCCTAAAAGATACCTCTGCATTTCCTAACTTGCCAGATAAACAGAAATCATCCCTACAAAGTACCTAGAATATGGAGGCCTGAGGCTGTCTGCAGAGTGGGAACTCTAAATGGGAGACCTCAAATTGATCTCAAATCTGAAGTTATCTATAACAAGTCATTGACCTAGAGACTTTGGGGCAATGTTCATCTCTCTGTCCTCGGGAACCCATGAAATGATACAAGCTAACTTCAATTTTGGAGATCATACAAGCTGCTAATACATTCTACATACTACACAAATGGAAACATTCAAAATTACATACACCAAAGGAATAGTTATACTGTGAAGTCTGTGTATCAGATACAACATTGTATAGTGTAAAGGGTATGACAGCAAATTACTTCTACAGGGAGTGAGGTGGGGAAAATGAAGGAGCAAAAACATGGAATAAGAGTGTAGATGATATAATTATGCTGTATCCATGTATAAAATTTTCATAAAAATAAAAAGTTAGGTGTACACTGCACTTTAGAAATTCTATATTAATCTACTTTCTAAATATTCATGTGAAAATCAGTTTCAGTCATAAAACAACACACAAGAGATGAGTTTGGAGCTTACAATTCTATACAATTACATTTGTCTCTGAGAAAACACCTTACAAACTCAGTACATATTCTGTTACCAGAACTCCTAACCAAGACATGTAATTAAGATTTAAACTTATATTTCTACACTGTTGTTTACAAGTCTAGAGACTGAGACCAGTGATTAATGTTTTCAGTTAATAGCTTGGAGGACAGAGACATCTGTCAACTTTTAACAATAGCTCTCTAGAATAAAATGTTTTACCTGGGGACAATAACTAATGAATGTCACATTCATTCCTGTGCCTTTCTCAAACTAAACTGTATAGCTGCCTATGGGTATATGACATTTTAAGTCAGCTCTGCCGAGAGAGAGAGAGAGAGAGAGAGAGAGAGAGAGAGAGAGAGAGAGAGAGAGAGAGAGAGAGAACCTTCAGGAAAGGGTTATAAGTCTGGTCATAAATTTGATATTCAACTATTATTTTGTCTATCTCCAAAAAAGTTAATTCATATAGAACTCAAAGCTTCAATACAAAGTAACCCATTAATAAATTCACCAAATCTCTTAAAATGTATATGCATGAGCACAACTTGCTGTAAGATGGCATGCAACCCTGAAATGTGGTGCTCAGATGTCTGATCTCTAAAGGATACAATCCAATCCTACATAAAATCCACTGCCAGCCCACTTCATGCTCCTGCCACTGTGCCTTTAAAGTAGCTTTGAAGAAATGTCGCAGTTGCTTTTTAGACAGAAAGTTCTGATGGTAAAAAGTAATGGCATGTGTATCAGAGCCTGGGGTGTGACCAAATGGCTGTAATTTAGGGATCTCCCATGAGTCATATCCAAGTCCAAAGCACTTCACAGCAGCTGGGGTAGCTCTGAATGAATGAGGATACATATTTAGTTGGGTTTGCCTCATCAATGAAATGGGGGTGGGGGTGCAATATAAAATACCAGACTTTTAGAAGAACTAAATCAAGCACTGAATGTAAAATTTCTCAGAAGTGTGTGTGTGTGTGTGTGTGTGTGTGTGTGTGTGTGTGTGTGTGTGGGTACAGTGCACAGTGATTATTATTTGTGATGCTATGGTCCTCTGTGAAGACACATAACAGGTACTAAGTCATATGATATAATGGTCTCTGTCCAGTTTCCTCTCCAAATGCCTCTTTTCCCCCTCTGTGGAATTTTCCACACTCACACTCACTGTCATCTTGTTTCTACCCTGGGGCCTCTAATCACCAGCTATTCTTCATTTGACACAAGTTTTTACTTGTGCTTCCCAAAGGAGCAAATTCCAGAGGAAAAGTTCCATTTCAAATATACACTATAAAGCCACAGGTTTTCCAAATACAGACCAAGGGAGCATGCATCAGATGTGTGCATTACCTGTGGGAAACAGAACCATGGCCTATCCCATTGTCATCTTCCAGACGTAGCGTGGTTTGGATATATATCAAAGAAGAACACTGTCCTATATACCTAAGGACCTATATGTCTAGTCACCAGCACTAAAATAAAATTGCAAATATATTTAACTATCTCCACCTTACTATATAACTATAATTGACATAGTTGTAGGTGATGAATTACAACTAACCAGAATATCAACTGTTATACTTCACAGGTAGTTAAATGATTAACTTTGATTCAGAAATTTCTTTACACCATTCTGAAAATTTTTCTGAAGACTTTGAAATGGCACTGGAATATTTTACCATTGCCCAAAGCTAAATAGAGGGCCACCTCTCCTGTGATAACTTACTGGCTCCAAATGTAAGTCAACATCCTCTTCCTTCATAGTAAAGTTTTGATTTTTTTAGTTTAATGAAATAATGATTTAATTGAAAAAAATAGATTATATTCTGGCTTAAGTTCCTTGTGGCCTTGCACACAGGTATATTCAGTCACCAGAGCTCATGCTACATGTCAGTACCTTACAAATAATCTTTCTTACCAATTAACTCAAAAATACTCCATAATAACCCATAACAGTGGTGCTATCATGACCTATTTTTTTTCTGGCCCTATATTTCCATATAAATATGTACACTTAAATCTCACAAACATTTCCAACAATCTGTAGCCCCATGGAGCATTCAGGAATTTACTGAGCAAAAGACTCTAAGGCCTCAGCCACTTATATTCAGTAAGTTGTACTGGGGTCCAGCAATTTGTATCCTTAACAAGGATATCAAATAATCTTTGTGCTAGCCATCTTGATAAACACTGCCTATCTGGTTAGGCTGTGAGAGCAAAGGGACAACTTATGATTCATATGAAGAGGTGTTCTCTCTGTTCCATGCAGAACAGCAGAAATAATTCCTAATGAGAAATAAAGAGGCCAATCCTTAGGCCAAGGACAAGGTGAATATTATCAACACTTTCAGAATTCTAGAAGGAAAAATAGAATATGTATTATAGTATTTTCCTTTTATCGTTCAGCACAATCCTCACTGAGATAAGATGTTTCAACTCATTTTTACCATGAGATTCTTTGCTGTAATGATGAGTCATCCTGATTAATTTTTCTGAGTAATGATTTCCCATAGAACATTTTTATTTTTACAAAATATTGCTTATTTTATATCATTTTGTTTATGCTTTTCTGTTCTATACATAGCAAATTTCCTACCTAGTAATATGGGATGTTTTTTGAGGCTGTAATTAAATCATGTCATCCTTTTCTTTCCTTCCTGCAAGCTCTCCCATCTCCCATACACCCCTCCTTTCTCTCTTTCAAATTCATAGCCTATTTTCATTAAATGTTGTCACATTCATATTTTTTTCTGAATGTAACTTACACAATCTGTATAATGTCATTTGTACGTGTATTTTCCTTGCTGACCATTTTGTATTAGATAATCAATTGATGTGTTCTTCCTGGATAAGACTATTTCTCCTACTCTCAACATTCCTTAGTTTCTGTGTTTCTTTCTGTATAGTTGAGTCCTCATTGGCTTTCTCTTATCTATGTTGGTGAGTCTATTGCTATTATCTTAGTTTCAGCACTGTTTGGACAGTCATATCAGTGATACTTTGTGAGTATGGCTTCTGACTTTAATAGGAGACACAGTGTCACAGCAAACTCCTGACCCTCTGACTCTGAAGATGTTTCTACTCCCTCTTCCAAAATATCCCCTGAGCCCTCACTTCAAGAGTACTGTAGATATATACCTTGGAACTACACTCTGCATTTTGGTTAGTTATGGTTTTCTGTGATGGTCTCCATCTTTTTCAAGAAGTTTCCTTGATAAATGGTAAGGACTACATTTATCTTTAGGTATAACAACAAATGTTTGGGATATAGTCACAGATTGTGCTGGTTTAGTGACCCTGGTGATTCTGAATCTTTGTATTTCCAATAATTCTGTAGTTGGTGAGTTTTATCATGTAAGACTGGGTTAGTGATCTAGTTCAAAACACTTACCTCTGTTTATTCTATGTGACCTTCTTTGGGGGACTGGACAACTATTCACAGGGATCCTTTATATGCAGGAACTGTGGACATGTTATATGACCTTCCTCATGGTCTTTACCTTCCAATCCCTACTCATTGTACAAGTTTTGTATGAAAATATCCTACTCTCAAATTAGATACCCCTTTTGTCGATTCCAGAGGATACTGAAACCAGAGTCCCTACTTGTCATACTGGTACAATCTTCTTCCTATCCACTAACCTATGTGGAGGAAAAGTGGATTATATGGATGTGTTGACAGAACTGGCACAGAATACATAGTCACCATTAAATGACTGTCAACAGAATGGGAGAAAAAAACACAATGCTAGATTCAGGCTTCACAGTTCTGGCTATGACTCTGACAATGACAATTTTCTGTCGTTCTCTGGATTTCTTCTACCCTTCAAAAGTCACATCTCTGAGGCTTCAGCATAGATTTTGTCATAAATATGTTTTTTAAAAATATCCCCTGATCTGTGTGGAGTTGCTGAATCACAAGTTCCATGGAAGAAATCATCTTTAAGACAAGAGAAATCTAGACTTTTACAGGTATCAGCTCAGTGTTTGGAACATTCATAAATAGTGGGAAAACATCAATGGAAATGATCTTCACTATTAATGAAACACAGAAAGAATGTCAATTAAAGAACATCAGTAAAACCTAGTTTTTGTTATCTTAAGTACATATAGAAAACATAATTTTTGATGTTCAAATTGCTCATTTGAGTTCACATGACATTCTCATATTGATCTTTTCTAGAAATATCTGTAAAAATAATAAAAACAAGATTTGGGGAAGCTACATATGCCAGAGGAAGACCTGAAAGCAATGTAGACTATCAGTGTGTAACAGTAGTTGGCACTGAGTTAAGTGAGTTTCTGGAAAATCTTTATTCCTCCGTCCACTGTCCCCAAGTGTTCTCTGCTGCAAGCAAAAATGCACATGGTAAGTGAGGATAGGTAGAGGAGGAGGATTTTAAAGCTCTCTAAGTCTCTTTACTAGTCTCATATCAATAATATGCTGCTTGACCTGTGAATGAAATCAAACTGAGAAATTTTGAGTGAAAAAAAACTGAACCAATACATACTCATCTCTCTGTTGTTGCATCCTCTGCAATAGATTCAGGGAATGATGGCCTGAAATGTGGCAAGGGGAAGAATAATTGTGGACATTTCAAATAATCGTCAAGATTTATAACTGTAAATACCTTGAGTTTTGTCCATGTCAATTCCCTTGGAAAGATACAGCCTTGTGAATGCATATCAATGATGCTAGGAATCCTTGTCCTTAATTATGAGGGTGACATCCTAGGATAAAACTAAACCTACTTTGAGCATAGGTTTTAAGATATCACTCCTATCAGTGAGAAAACTAGAATAAAAAAAGTAAATAGCTCACATCATTATACTGTAAACACTCCTCATACTACAAATCATACTTGAAGATGAAAATATTTTAAGACTTTCTTATCATGATTAAGAGAAGGCAAAAAATTAAAAAACATTGTATGAAAACCTGCCTGGTTTCATAAAAAAGATATTTTCTTGCAATAACTTCTGACAAAATTAACTAATGTCTCAGCTAGTGCATTAAGAAATAATGTGGTTCTCACAGTGATCCTTTCTAACCAGGGTAAGACTCTCCATGTGGCTTTCCCTACAGGGAGATAATTTACTGAATAAAAGATGTGTGCAGCAATATTTTTCTTCTTTTCCTAATAATTAAAATTTGTATTCCTTCACAAAAAAAAAAATCTGTGGTACCTCTTCCTACTTTTTTTCTTAAATAGAAAAAGAGGACAAATCCCTTTGCTACTATGCCCAGTACAAAAGGTCTCAGGACTTCCTTCAGTCTTATAGAACCCCATGGCCAAACTTGAAAAGTAATAATGTCACAATAGCAATCTGGTACTTATGGATCCTGAGTAGGATGTTAGAGGCAGAAGCTAAAAAACGAGATTCAAGACTATGTTTCTTATAACACTCACAGGACAATCTATCAAAGATATACCAAAATAGAAAAAATGAAAGTTCAATGGATGGAATTGGAAACTATCATCCTGAGTGAGGTAACCCAGACCCAGAAAAACAAGTATGGTATATACTCACTTGCTTATAAGTGGATATTAGCCAAAAAGTACAGAATAAAATTGCTGTAATGCACAGCCCCAGTGAAGCTACATAACAAAGAGCAATGGAGGGGTGCTTGAATCTCACTGAGAAGGGAAAATAGATTAGATATTGTGGTGGATGTAGAAAAGGGATTAGGTGGAGAAGGATTGGGGATGAGAATAGAAAGGATCCTGACACATACGTAACAGATGTACAGTTTGTTCTTCATGTGGGGCCCCTAGTTCATGTGGGGCCTCTGACAATTAGAACACAGGTTGTCTCTGACTCTGCTGCCTGCCTTTGGATACCTTTCCCCTAACTGGGCTGCCTTGTCTAGCCTCAATAGAAATAATGCCGAACAAGCAGGGCCAACCAGAGTGAGTGGGGTTGACCGGAGCGAGCAGAGGTCCTAAAAAATTCAAATCCCAACAACCACATGAAGGCTCACAACCATCTGTANAGCTACAGTATACTCACATACATTAAATAAATAAATAAATAAATAAATAAATAAATAAATAAATAAATCTTCATTAAGAAAGAAAGAAGAAATGCCTAGTCCTATTGCAACTTGATATGCCAAACTGAGTGGATATCCATAGAAGGTCTCCCCTTTTCTGAGGATAAATAGAAGGAGAAGTTGGGGAGTTGAAATGAGAAAGAGGGACTGGGAGAAGAGTAGGGAGGAGAAGCTTGGATTGGGATGTAAGATTAATTAATTAATTAATTAATTAATGAAGAAAGTAGTTCATGGAAACTGATTTACTGACAAGGAACCCTGCCTGCTTCATTCTACTATAACTAATGTGCTGTGTGTTTTTCATAGTAACTAGGAAATTATGTTAAAGATGGGAATCTTAAGGGTGTGGAAGGTTGGTTTTCACCTGTTAATTGATAATTACGATAAATTTAAATTCTAGGTTCTTTGCCTCTTCTGGGATTTTCCCAGTTTGCTGGTGTTGCCTGTACAGACGTGAGATGAAGCAATTAAACAAAGCCTCCTTGGTAGAAGAATAGCAGGAGCAGTCTACTGAAAGGACAGAGAGAGCCACAGAACAAATGCTTACTGGACACAAGATTTCACAGCCAACATCCAACAAGGGCTATTTCAGCTGCTGCAAAAGGGTCTCAGAGGCCTCCTCCAGGTAAGTCAGGAGCTTGGTACAAGTGCAGGGATAGCTTTGAGTGGGTTGAAATCCAAGAAGGGTGGCTTTATCATACAATATGTATATCAGATCATAAAAATAAAAACAGAAAGAAATCAGGCCCGGCTGTAATCTAGTGAGCATAGGATCAGGGATCCTGAACCTTCACAGGAGTTAGTTAGTTTTAAAGGAAGATAGAAGAATTCCCCAGTTCTAAACACTCATCAGTTATTGAAATGGGTTTTACAATTGTGGAGCCATTCATCTCTCTGAGTGGGAAAGTCTCTCCTTTCCTGAAGTCAGTAGTAATTACTAACTACACAGTCATGATTCTGTTGCAGGACTATGTCAAGTTTCACATATGAAGAGTCCATTTTAAAATCTTTTATCAGGCCTCCTGCCAGATTACTCGCTTCAAACATTAAAAGAAAGAAGACTGAATTGTGGGATGCTTTGTAGAAGGAAAAGCCAGCAGTGAACAGCAAAGTAAGAGACAAGCCCTAGCTTAGGCTCCCTCGAAAGAAGAACTTCTTTACATGAGTCCTTTTTAAACTAAAAATAATACTTCCTTTTCTTTCCTCCTTGCAATAAAGGTAATAAATATTCATAAAGAATTAGGAAGAATAAGGTATACTAAATAGTCAGAAGTTTACATATGTACCTCTTTGATCTGTAAGAGATATACTTTATTACTTATTCTTTGTGGACTCTTGTCTTTTAAAGAAGCATATGCATATATGCATCTATGTGGTACTCACAGGAATGAAGACAAGAAGAGTTCTTTTATGGAAAATAAATGGAGACATGGTTTGAAAGAGAAAACACAGCTAGGAAGAATTGTCAGAAGCAAGGAGCTGGCAGGCCTCTGACAGTGGCCTGTCTCTAGCAGTGTGTTTTGTCATTTTGTGATAATAGAACTCCTGCACCACTCCCAGTGCAGGAAGTGCCTTCAGCAGGAAATATTCTACACACCTTACTCCCTGATAATTGTTTTGCTGAGTTCAAGTGGAGAGATCTGACCCATAATGGGAATGCAGTTACAGAAAGGGGATGAGAAAGGCAATATAAAATAATCAAGGGAAAAGCAGAAGTCTATTTTGAGAAACAGCCTCCAGGATACATTGCTTTAGAGGGAAAAAATGGAGGCTCCTTCCTCTCTGCAAGAAGATGCTCACTATAGCTTTCTAAAGATGTAAATAGGAGGATGTCATTGGAATGCTGTAGAACCTAGGGATAAAAATTTTCCATGATGACCCAAACATTTTAAATTTCTCACTGTATCTTCCAACTTTTCCAAAATCTCCACCAACCAAAATAACTTTGTGGAGACTTTTAAAGCTTCAGAGGTTGGTACCATCTACATCAGTTCTCTACTACTAAGTTACATTTCCTGAACCTGCAAAAAAAACTTGTTTCATAGCAACATAGAATGAATCTTGACTCTAATGTTAGGAGAATTCATTCTCTCCTCTAAACTTCTCTTCCTCCTGGCCAAATGAGATATCCATAGCCCACTAACAGTGTGGTTAAGTCTGTAAACTAAAGGCACCAAGAACTAAGTTCAGTGATTGGCCCATAGTTGGGAACTGGCAAACCTAAATTCCCATAGTCCTTTCAGAACAGAATGTGCAGAGCTGTTCTAACACCTGTTTGCCTCCCACCATGCTCTCACCACCACAATTTCTCACATTGTAGATTCCTGTTGTACAATTTCTCAGTTTGTGTCTTTTCTCCTTTATAGTAAATGTGAAGTGTTAGGTGGTAATATCATAATTTACTACTTACTGCAATGGCATACCAGTGAAAGACAGCTTACATGAAACTTCAAGACATATTAGGCACTCCCTGGGTGATCTTTCTGTTCACTTTGATATTCCACATTTTCATGGTGATACACAGACAAGCTGTGACAAGTTCAGGGAAATTATAATGGTAAGAGAAACTCCATCAGTTCTACCTTTGAAGAATCACAGAATTTGTGCTGAGAGATAGAAAAACTGTGTTGCAGTGGACTCCACTATGGCTGTCTTCTAGGAGTTTATTCTCACAATATTCACTGTTTATTAATTATCATTGAGGTCACAATAATTGTGTCCTTTAAGAATGCAACACTGATCTTTGCTCCAGTGCACTACCTGGGAGAGGGCAGCCTGCAGAAGGGACACAGCTTCTGGGAAAGATCCCATTTCTGGCTCCAGTCACCCAGCACCTTTCCTGCCAAAGGAGGGGTGACCGGCCAAGAGGAGTCTCAAGGTCTGAGCTGGCAGGAGAGTCATCTTTGCTCCAGTTCACTTAGGCTCCAGTCTGTGCTAGCCAGAGTGTGAACCGCAGAAGCTACACAGCTTCAGGACAGACAGAAGCAACCTAACTTCTGGGACAGACCTATTCCGGGCTCCAGAATTTTGGGCACCTTCCTCGCCAGAGGAAAGGTGGCCACCTGTGAGGGCTCTGTCTGACAGAGCAGGTGAGAGAGTCATATTGTGTCCAGGGTCCCTCAGTGGCTAGTCTGTGCAAGTGAGTGAATAAACTGCAGAGGCAACACATCTTCTGGGACATGCCCCGTTTTGGGCCTACATCTTCAGTCAGGAGGCAGATCTGAACGACAGGCCTCTGTGCACTTTCCCTGATGGAGGAGAGCTTCCCTGCAGAGAGTAATCTGACCACTGAGATTCAGGAGAGAGCTGGACTCCCAGAACTGCTGAAAAAGGCTAACAGAATCACAGGAGGAACAAGCTCCAACCAGAGACAACTATAACTACTAACTTCAGAGATCACCAGATGGCGAAAGGCAAATGTAGGAATCTTACTAACAGAAAGCAAGACCATTCATCATCATCAGAACCTAGCACACCCACGTCAGTCAGTTCTGAATACCCCAACACAACCAAAAAGCAAGAATCAGATTTAAAAGCATACCTCATGATGTTGGTAGAGGACTTTAAGAAGGGCATTATTAAAGAAATGTAAGAGAACGCTGCTAAAGAGGAACAAGTCCTTAAAGAAAAACAAGAGAATACTTCTAAAGAGGTAGAAACCCTTAAAGAGAAAGAGAAGAACAGAAACAAACAGGTGATAAAATTGAACAAAACCANCCAAGACATAAAAAGGGAAATAGAAGCAATAAAGAAAACCCAAAATGTGACAACTCTGGAGATAGAAAACTAAGGAAAGAAATCAGGAACCATAGATGTGAGCATCAGCAATAGAATACAGGAGACAGAAGAGAGAATGTCAGCTGCAGAAGATTCCATAGAGAACATGGGCACAACAATCAAAGAAAATGCAAAATGCAAAAAGATCCTGACTCAAAACATCCAGGAAATCCAGGACACAGTGAGAAGACCAAATCTTCGGATACTAGGAGTAGATGAGAATGAAGATTTTCAACTTACAAAGCCAGCAAATATCCTCAACAAGATTATAGAAGAAAACTTCCCGAACCTAAAGAAAGAGATGAACATGAACATAAAAGAAGCCTGCAGAACTCTAAATAGACTGGACCAGAAAAGAAATTCCTCCTGACACGTAATAATCAGAACAACAAATGTACTACATAAAGATAGAATATTAAAAGCAGCAAGGGAAAAGGGCCAAGTAACATATAAAGGCAGGCCTAT
>NC_034602.1:17068957-17088768 GCF_900095145.1 Mus pahari
AGCAGAAGATGGCCTAGTCAGCCATCATTGGGAAGAGAAGCCCATTGGTCTTGTAAACTTTATATGCCCCAGTACAGGGGAACACCAGGGCCAAGAAGGGGGGTTGGGTGGGTAGGGGAGCGGGGGGGGGTATAGGGCACTTGGGGGATAGCATTTAAAATGTAAATGAAGTAAATACCTAATAAAAATTGGGGAAAAAAAGAGTGCACTATGGTTTTGCAAAAAGACTTTGAAAGTGACTTTCTAACCTATGGGTTCAAAGGGCTACACTTATTATCTTCCTGACTCTAAAACACAAGTGTTGTAAGAGGCGAGAAGATTTGGAATTGGAAGTTTATGCCCAGAAATCCATAGCAGTTTCATCAAGAAACCTGAGTTGTTTGAAATGTTGCCTGCCTGTGACCAAAATTGCAAATGAGATAAAATACTTAGCAGATTGGTTTTTAGAGACATATTCTTTGATTTTTGTATGACCTCCAAAAGAAGGTCTATATAAATATTATGTAGAGGAAATGTGTTGGAGTCTTAAGAACAGATCACACAAACCTAGAACACAGATTATGGTAAAATGAGTTTTTAGATTGTCTCACAATACTAAAGGATGAATTGTCCCCCCATAGCAGTATACAGACTACAGAGCTGGGGAAATAGCCAATGTGTAGTCCTAGGAACTGGAAGTATCAGAAGAAAAGGAACTGGTCATTTAAACAGCCCTACTTCCAGTTCGAAGACTAAAAATTCTAGAGTCTGGTGTACACAGGCAATGACCACAGAAAAATATTTTAAAGAATATCAAAGAAATGTCTACTTTGCACATGTGAGCTTTCTTCCAGGTTTTGTTCTATCCTATTTGATAGCCCCAACCACATTGGGGGAGCCACACCCAGTTAACTAATCCACGCATCACTAGTTCTGAACACACCATCATGATGCATGTAGAAGTGTCCTTTACTGGTTACATGATCAATTCCTTCTCTACTTACACTTCCAGTTTTGTAGATTGAACATTGCCTATTTCCCCCAGCTCTGCAGCTTGTAGACTGGATTACAAGAGAACGAAGCCTTTAGCCATGTGAGGCAAGGAGATTGGAAGGATGACAGGTCATATTTTTGACATTCCAACTGTGGACCAATCACCTAACATAGTCCCTGGTGCTCTTTGCTTACAGACTTACTTAATCACCATGTAAGGAAAAAGTAAGGATTAGAGAAGACAACCAATCCCCTTAAGGTTATACCCAGATTCACATCATCCAACTAATTTGGCAAACATGATTACTCTCCCATCTCAGTTTGAGCCGTACTAACCTTTGGACCAGGAAGAGGACCACTAGAGAACATATTTATACTCAGGACAAAATGGGACTCAGAGGTGGCCAAAGATAGGCTATTTTTCAGGAGTATGTACCAATATCATCATAAATATATGAAAACAGGCAAACTTAGTGGAATATAGGAAACACACAATGACCTCATAGTTCCTCGAACATTTTTTAAATATATAAGTAGTTGCATAATTCTAAAGACTATGTCATGACAGAGGGCCTCAACGGTGAAGGCTTCAACCAGGTGCCAATAAAGAACCATAGCGTTGAAAGGAAACTCCGTATATTCTGATCTTAGGGCATTACTCCAGACACACATACAAGATAATATGTTAACTATTACTGTCATGTATCACTAATGTTTGGGGACAGGTTTTAGGAAATGCATTGTTAGGTAACTTCCCTTTTGTAAAATTCCAATAAAGTTTACACACACAAAGCTGTGTGACTACCCTGCTATATATGTAGGCTAGATGATACATCCACTGTCAAATGGGAAACCCAGTTCAACTAAAATATCATTATGCAACCTACCATTATATTTCTATCTCACTATCAGGAATCATATATCCAAAAGTCATGGTTGATAATTGACATCAAAGATGCCTTGGTCTTAGAACTTAGGGCCAGAAGGAATATTTTTACATGCTTATACCTAACCCTCAAAAATACATTTCTCACACCATGGGTTGGGGGAGAGTTCCCTTCGATCCCACATTGTTCTCATACGCAACCTCATTTTACATGTGAGAACAGGCCATCCTGCAAACAGGGCCACAGAAGGCAAGTAACAGTTCCAGTTATTCAGTTATAAGTAAAAAGATAAAGGATGTGTCTTAGTTTCCTTTCCTTTTGGAATAAAGTGCCCTGACAAAAGTACCTTACAGAAGCAAGACTTTAGCTCACAGTTTTAGGTATAGTCCACTAAGACATGAAAGTCAAGAGAGTCGAAACTAGAAGCAGCTGGTCACATCATGTCCACCATAAGAAACAGATGGAAATGCACATTGTTGCTCAGCTGGCTTTCTCCATTCATCTAAATAGTTAAGGACCCCAGGTCTACGGAATAGTTCTACCCACAGTCAAGATTGGCCTTCCCAAACCAATGAATCAAAATAATCCCTCTGCAGACATACTCAGAAGCCCATTTCCCCAGTGATTACACATTCTGACAAGCTGACAATTAATGCTAATTATCTCAATCAGTAATTCATTTTCTTCTAATTACCAAGGCTTGATGGAGCTCTTTCCTATCAGTCAGTCCCATGCATTCTGGATGGTTCTCTGTGTATAGTCCTCTGACCATTCTAAAATGCTCACCAAGTCCATCCAAAGAAAATATGACAAAACTTTCTTTTTTTTTTCAGTTATTTTAAATTTATTTATTTATTAGCATTGTAAATTTTGTTTTATTACACCAGATTTTTCTCATAATTTTTATTAGTTATGCCAATAATCACGCTCCAAAGTATTAATTCTTCCAAGATTTGGTTATTTCTTTACTGGATTCTATACCCTATCCAACAGGAGTTTTCATTTAATATGGAGAGAAGGTCTGTATGTTTTTTTTTTCTTTTTTTTATTGGATATTTTCTTTACTTAAATTTCAAATGCTATCCCCTTTCCTAGTTTCCTCTCTGATAATCCCCTATCCCCTCCCCCACTCTCCCTGCTCCCCAACCCACCCACTCCCATTTCCTGACCCTGGCATTCTCCTATACTGGGGCATAGAATCTTCGAAAGACCAAGTAGATAGATACTCACAGTCATCCATTGGACAGAGAATAGGGTCCCCAATGAAGTAGCTAGAGAAAGTACCCAAGGATTGAAGAGGTCTGTAACCCTATAGGAGGAAAAACAATACGAACTAATCAGTACCCACAGAGCTCCCTGGGACTAAACCGCCAATCAAAGAAAACACATGGTGGGACTCATGTCTCTAGCTGCATAGGTAGCAGAGGATGGCCATCAATGGGAGCAAAGATTTCTTTCTATACTCAACTGAAATACTTTTTAAATTATCAATACTTAATGAGTTTTAAAAATTGCTCCATACATCCCACACTGAGGAAGATAAAACAGGCCTGTGAATCTGCACTGGACAAGCTTAGAAATCCACAAAATGGCCTCTGGTGCTCAGAACTTTGCTCTGATTTCCATGGGTATTCTGTACTCCAAACATAAGAGCGTATGAAAAAAAGTAGAAGAAGGCAGAGCTTAAGACCACTATACCACAGGCTGCTGTCCTGCCTCTACAAGATGGCATCAAACCCTACCGCCCTGTCATCGTGCCTCTAAGAAGAAGGCAAAGCCCATTTCCTATCCCATGCAGTGTTTGCATAATACCAATTGCCCATGACCCATTGCATGTGTGCAGTTCTTTGTCCTGGTTCTCATACAGCACAATAAATATATCACCCCATTATTACCAACTTAATGCCTATTTCATTGTCATCATCCATTTGGGACTTAATGGTGTTTACTTAGGCTTTCACAGAGTTCTTTGTGACATGAAGCTGGAATCAGCCTAGCAACCGTAGCTAACAGAGAGTCTAACGGCGTCAATGCAGAAATCAGTGGCTTAGAATATCTCTAGACATCAGACAGGTGTGCGCTCTGGAAAATCCAAAGGGTCTAAGAAAAGAAAAGAAATGCTTATCTACCAAGATAGACAAAGAAAATAACAAGCAACAATACTGCAAGTCTCATACTTCTTAGCAGCCTTTAGTCAGAGGGAGGAAAAGAGATGGTGATGTGGCCATTTGTCAGCTCATGCTGTGGGAGTTGATGCCAGGACAGATGCATTAGCACTTGGTAATAGCCTCCCACGAGGACTTAGTATGACTCAAAGATGCCTAAGCAGAGCTGCTGGGTATAAGCCAATATGCTCAACCTAACCAGTTCAATGATCACAAAAACTACAAAAGCCTTTCAACCACTTTAAGATGGCCACTCCCCAGTTTTCTTCAGCAAACATAAGTATGCATGAGGTTCCTAGAATATTTACTTTTACTTAAGAAGGAATTTAAATTGGTTGCTTCTTGTCCAGCAGTTGTTTTTTTTTTATGCTTTCTGGTAACCTTTCTAAAGGCAGAATGGAAGGACACCTTCCCTATGAGTGGCCACACCCTAACTGTATGCAAATGTTAGAAACCTGTTGCCTAACTTTATATGACCCAGCACAAGGGAAGGCCTGGGCCAAGTAGTGGGAGTGGGTGGGTAGGGGAGCAGGGGGGGGGGGTATAGGCAACTTTTGGGATAGCATTTGAAATGTAAATAAAGAAAATAATAATAAAAAAAAAAAACAAACAAAAAGAAACGTGTTGCCTGAGTCATCTGCATGCCTGGACCCCCCACTAGGTCAGTAGGATCTTTCTAGTAAACCACACATCATGAGCTTTTTCAGGTTACTCATGTTGCAGTTCAGTTATTTTTCTGTTCTTTTCCTTGTCCTGCCAATTTCAAGAAAGATGCTGTGCCTTTAAAGACAAGGTAAGTGTAGCTCTCACTAGGTCAAGATGATGTCTGATTTTTCAAAGTCCTTATGGGAAAGTTATTGCCCAGGAAAGAAATACTTCCAGGAGCAGAGTTTGTGTACACAGTGTGCCTAGATCTTGATGTGGACTGTCAATTGCTTGGAACACCTACCCAAACTCCACTCCCATCCCAGAACAGAGAGATACTCCCCATGAGAGGAGGAAGCTCACATGGTCCCTGACGTGTACTACAGAAGATGGCTGGACCTTCTGGCCTCCCTGTCTGGTTCCTTTGGTGGTATCCTTGATGTAATTGTTAAAGTTGGATCTACTGTGGCCACTACTGACTCAGCTAGAACAGAGCTAGGCAGTTAAGAGTGAGCCTTCCCCTGTGCTGGGGAACTTTGGGGATAGCATTTGAAATGTAAATAAAGAAAATATCAAATAAAAAAAGAAGACGACATGTTGAATCTTATCAAGGACTTTTAATTTCTTTCTTTTTGTTTTTACTTCTATTAAGATGATCATATGATTCTTGTAATTTTTGTCCATGTATTTAGTTTATTACATTTATTTCTTGTATATGTTAAAAAAATAAAAATAAAACAATGAAAAAAAAATAAAAAAAGAGTGAGCTGAGGTTCACTAACTCCATGCTGGCTTTTGTTTAAGCTCCTTGATGAAGCACAGACTGGGAAAGTAACAGCTCCTCGACCTTCCCAACCCAAGCTCTTCTCTCTCATTCTGCATCAGATTCCGCATCACAGTTCTCTTCTCTGCCAGGCGGTGCCTGCTTCTCCCACACCCAGAACTCCTGTAGTGTCTGGCAGAGCTCTAATACTGGGAGAAAAGAGTCAGCCCTGACTCTGGGAAGGTGGGAAAACCAGAAAGATTTCAGGGAGGAAAATCTAGTGGATCCCTTTGTGAGTTCAAGCAAGAATTACCAACAGGGAGCAAGACAAGGCCGCACTGCCACCTACAGGCGAAACTCCCTAAAGCCAGGCTCCCCAGTAAAGAAGACCCTGCCTTGTTGCTTTCATGCCTGCTTCTGTCAGAATCATCAACCCAGGAGTATAGTGTCCTGGACAGTGGCCAGGAGTGAACTCCTGCTCTTAAGGTTCTGAACTACTATGAAAAGTGAAAAACGTGTGTGCAAAATACAAGTCACTGCGTAGGACAGGGAAGGGGGAAACCTGAGGGAGAAGACTAGGAACCTTGAGCCTGTCTGGAAAGGGTCCTCACATGCATGTTATGTAAGTGCTTAAAAATGATTAAGGACTAGGGACCATACTCAATAGCCTGACTTACTGCAAGTAAACAAAGGCAATTAAAATTATCTATGGCTTTATATTCTTCTGCAGTGCTTGAAAGTGCTGCAATTGAGCCTTCTATAAAGTATAGGCGCAGAATACTTTATATGATGGATGAAGCCACTTAGCTGCCTTAAACCCAGAGAAGCTCACCATACATCAGTGAAGCTGCCCCCGGTCCCTGTGCACAACAAGGGTTTGTGGTTTCCCTAGTCCTCCAGAAGTAAAAAGTGGCAGTTTAACAGAACTTCCCTAGATCCGACTACAGTGCCCTACTCCCTCTTCAGCACCCCCCCCCAGTGCAGCCAGTTTTCTGTGGTCCAGTCAAATCAACAACATTGGTTTTGTCTATGAATTAGCATTCTGAGCTTTACTGAAGTGACAGCGAATCCCTCATCCATTTGATGATCTTAGAACGGCTGAAGGGTGAGATGGACCTTCCCCTCAATCATATCCCAGTGGTTATTATGGTTATTTCTAATTAAGTCAGCCAAGGCTGTGGCCTGAGGGTCTTCAAATAAATCACAACAGGGTACTCGGCTTCCCAGATTGAATATCCAAAGAGAGCCAGAGAACCATAGGTACAGAAAAACACATAAAAGAGGAAGATACCACATGTGCATGGCCATGTGTGCAAACACACATGCAGAGTCGGCGAGAGGAGACTGACACCAGATGGAGACAGAGACAGAGAGAGCAAGAATACAGACCGGATGAAACCTAGACCCTCCCTCGACCCAATCTTGGAGGATATTTCTGGATCTCAAGCCCACTCAGGCACATCAAGTCTTAGTCTTAAAGAGCAAAAGGAAAGTTTTTGGAAGAATGTATGACCCCAAAGTGCTGCCTTAGCCACTTTAGAAAAGCAGCATTTGTATACTCTGCCATCTGATTGATCAATTTCAATTACAACTGCTAAGTGGATTTTGCAAGTATCCAGTGGAAAGAGTATAGAAAGGAAGCTTGCTCTGCTAGAGAGAACAAATGAAAAATAATAACTATTCTGTAAAGAAAAAAATCCATAGTTCTATTTCAGTGCTTTTTCAGAAACAATCCATTCTCATTGTTTATCAGTTGATTCTATACTGTGCTTAATTCATGTTGAATCTTACATTCGACTTCCTTTTCTGAGTTATTCCAAATCTGTGTCATTTCCTCTTATCACTAATATCCTGTGAGAATAGATGCAATGAGCTCTCTTAAAAGATTTCTGGGAAAAATATCTAGCTTCCAGATTATGTGCAAATCAGGCTCAATAAAATCTGTTGACTATCCCAGATCCACTATTTTAAAACAGTGCTCAAATTTTCCATGGCAATTCTTGTCATGATTGCTCCTCAACTATACACACAGCCTCAGAGAGACAGTAGAGATTTTACTGCAACCCAAGCTACACTTTAAGGACCTAGCACCAATTCCTCCCAGCCCTAGGCCTTCCCTACCTCCTACTTTTCAACAACCAGTTAAGTACCAAGTTACTACAAAATTAGAATGTTCTCAATTTCTTTTTGCATTGGTGTCACATGATATAAAATTAAAAATAGTCATGAAAAGAAGCAGTGGACTTTAAATTCCATGTCTGTCCTTCAGCCCCAACCACTCACAAAAGTCATTAGTAATAAGCAAATGAAGAGCGCAGCTCCTTTACCTACCCTCTGGCCCTACTGTCATTATTTTAACAGCAAATCTTTCATTCCTTTTTTTTTGCAAGTGTTTGAAAAGCTTCTGTATTTCCTTTAGTGGCTGCTTGGTATATCACTGTATGGATAAGGTCAGCCTCATACATGCTGGGCATCATGTTTGTCAATCCCTACATCTACAGTCACAACTTTTCCATGTACATTTCTGTCTTATAAGTACAACTTCAGTAACGGCAGAGGCAAGAGGCAGGTCTTAAAAGATGTGCTGCTTTACCCTCACTGTATAGTGGGTCCATGCTCCTGTAGCTGCCCTGTACAGAAGGAATCAATGTCATGGATGCAGATGGAAACTCTACTCTAATTTTCAGGGTTGTGAAAAACCTGTCAGATTTCTGGCTCTCTTCAAGAAGAGCTTTTCGTCATTTTAAGTGGCTGAGGAGCTATTGATTTTTCAGTGATCCATTTGCAGAGAAGCTCTGTTACAGGTACCAATTCAGTCTTCACAGGCATGTGTTTTGAGTGCCCTGTTGTCTGCCATGAGGAAGAGTCTGGGCTCACTAAGAACGGCAGGCTCCATAGGACTGTGTCTGTTTCCTATACTAGAAAGGCACAGGAAGGTGAGAACCATATTATCTTCCTGCTATGGCTCTAAATAAACTGCAATCCTAAAGTTCACAGTGTTCCTGGGTTAGAATGAAGGCTGGAATAGGAAGAAACTGACTTTTCACTAAGCCTTCTCTGGTACAAATTACATCTTACCTGCCCTGAATTCAAAACAAGATGAGATAGGTGATTTGTGATGAAATGAATCTACACTGCATCTTTCGGAGGTAGGAATTATGAAGAATTTGTCCACTTTGCCTTCCACATTGACAGCTGATTCTGTCAGCTATATGTTAGATAAAGATTCCAAGATATTATCTGTGGCCACCAAGTAATAAGTTGCTTTGAGGACTTTAAAGCTCATAAAGGCTGTTGGTTTGTTAAACACAGATTTTAAAAGTATGTGTTTGAACCTGTGAACTAGCTAGCAATACCCAGCTCACATGAGGCCTCCAGCCCCCAGGAAATCTAAAGAGGTACAAGACACAGGTAAGTCATAAAGGATGAGCAATAACAGGAGTCTGTCTCCTCCTCTTTCATGTTTCTCAGAACTCTTCAGTTAGAGGGAGCCTTCAGATGTATCTGGGAATGCACTGAGCTGTATGAACCTTCAATACAAATGAGTGGCCTTGGCTTCAGCTGTGAGCCTTTGATGCAAATGAGTGGCCTTGGCAGGTTGAATACATGAAGAACACAGTGATCTCTTGGTTTCTTACATAGAGACAACAGCACTTACCTGTCAAAGCTGCTGGAAGGTTCGAGATGATGGAAGTGAAGGGCCTGGCTCCATGGCTGCCATAACAGCAGGAAATATATCTCAGCTCTTTCCACTTACACTCATCCCTAGCAATGGCCAGCCTGCTTCACATCTCTCCTCAGTCCCCAAACTGCGTACCAGCTACCAAGCGCAACTGTCGGGTGGCCTGAGAAGTCTTTGCTCACCATAAAGAAATATGTCTGAAGAGGAGAAAGCTACACAAGCTGTGATTTCTGACAAGAGTCGCTCACATCCCCACTTTCTAGGCAGAAAGTTTCTGAACACATTCTTGCTCAAACTGTGGGAAGCATGAGAGTGCCTACTGACATTTGAAAGCTCCAGTAAACAGTTTTTTCTAAGCTGCCTGGCCAAGCAGAAACTATATTTTATTATTTGACAGAAAGCACTGACATTCTGCTTCATTTTAGGGGAAACACTGGCCACACCATACACATTAGTTCAGACCAGTTTTGCAAAACGCAGCTAGGTAAGGAGATTACTGCCGGACCTTCAGTGGGCAAGTTAATTTTGCCTCTATTTATACCTAGGTTGAACCCAATTTTCTCCCCCTGATGGAAAACTTGACTTCTGAGTAAGGTTTTCCCCTTTTTTCTAAAGAATAGATGAATAAATAAAAATATCATGGTATAGCATTGGAAGCTACATTGGTTTGAGAGCTAGAGGAGATGGTTAGAAGGAAAACCAAAGATGCCTGTGGTTTGTGAGACCTGGTATGCATCATGTTGAGCATTCAAGGTACATGCTGGTTACCTGAAACTCCATTAAATAGTGCCTGGTTTCCTGTGGCTCACAAGGTCCTAAGAATACTGCAAAAGAGAAGGATGGATTCCTGGCTGTCACCCTCTCTCCTTGAGCTGATACCATACACTACTCACATCTGCCTTCACTTTTCTCACCTACATGATACTTTTCTTAGCTTCAGTAATCTTCGCTGTTTAACTCAAATTCCCTAAGAAGCACCTCAGACAAATGGGCCCACAATTTGAAGAGGCTCCCCTAAGTAGATTTCTTTTATTTCCAACCTAACTCTTCTAG
Source organism: Mus pahari (assembly GCF_900095145.1). NCBI lineage: Eukaryota > Metazoa > Chordata > Mammalia > Rodentia > Muridae > Mus > Mus pahari. Next base: position 17,079,125 of record NC_034602.1, read on the forward strand.
AGGTTTCAACTCTGACCGAGAACTCTGAGTAGCTTTGGATTTGAACGCCCTTAGAGAGAATGACAGCAATGTGGAATAAGTAGAGGATGTTTCCTACAGCTCGACAAAATTGTGACTGTACCTACCCTACAGGTATATCCAACTGGCTAAAGTAACCATGCCACTCTCCTGCCCACTCATTCTACTGCCTGCCCATTCAAAGGTGTCCAGGCAGTGTCACTGCAGACAATGAAAAAGTTGCACACACCAAGCTTCTATGTGAAGCAAGCAGGGAAAGTTAGTGTCAAAGTTAAGTTTTTCTGTGGCTAGAGAGATGGCTCAGCAACTAAGAACATTGTCTGCTCTTCTAGAGGACCTAAATTTGATTCCCAGAACCCACATGATAGCCTACAACAGTTTGTACCTCTAGTCCCAGGGGACCTGGAACTCTCTTCTGGCCTTTGTGGGAACCAGACATGCACATTGTACATAGACCTACATGCAGGCAAAACCCCCATACACATAAAAGTAGGTAGATTTTTTAAAATTAGATAAGTTACTCTTTATTGTGTGTTTTGCTGTCTCCTCGGCTTACATTGTTCTTTTTCCATTAGGCCTTTCATTTGTCTAGAGTAGTCATTCTCAGAATCCCACAGCAGAATCACATGATGACTTTGAGAAACAGAGGAAGGCTAGCTCCACATCAGAGATTCTGATTTTGGTGGGCACCAGCATCTGTATTTATACTAACTTGCCAAGTGATTGCACAGCTGTTGATCCAGGGACCAGGCCTCAGGAATCGGTCAAAGCTTCCAGCTATATTAGGAATCATCTGTGAATCTGAATGCCATCAAAAAGATGAGCCTGCCAACCATAAACAATTACATTAGAATCTCTGAGAAGGGAAATATACAAGACTCGCTGATGTGTTGTAAGTTACTTGATGGACTGTTGTGAAACCAGTGGGGGAGCAATACAAAACGGTCAGTAACACAGCACACAGCTATGGACCTGACCCACTGACTCCCACTGAGGTCAGCATCCTCAAAAGTCATGGGTTTCTCTATTGTTTTGCTACAGTATGACAGAAGCCCTGAAAAGAAGTTAGGGCTCAGGGAAGAAAATTAAGTGACTTTGACTCCTGGCTTATAGCAGAACTAGCTCAGACCCACCAGCAATATAAATAATGACACAAAGGCTTGATTATATTATATATAGCTAATTATATTATATATAGCTATATATTATGTTAACAATGATGTTTTTATGCATAAGCCTTTGCTGGGCAGTCTCCCTGATACCCTAAACTTAGCCCTACTAATCCTGACACTACATCTGTCCACGTGGGCAGCTACACCTCTCTGGTCTGCTATGGTCCATCCATTTACCTCTGTGTCCCAGGCAAATTTCCTGTGTATGATTTCTTCTCCCTCCAGAAGATCCACCTTCTACTTCCAGCCCAGATATTGAGCATCAGATCCTTATTACAGTTAATCAGGTACAATTCTAGATTGCTTTAAGCAGGTGAGAAAGAATGAATATTTACAAAATATGAGATCAGTGATGGGCCATGGAAATAACAATACCAAGATCCTGCCAATATTTAGCTCTCTACCAGTACACAATAAATGAATATAGAGACACAACTTCGTAACCCAACATCAGCTCCACCTACCTCACAGTAAGAAAGTATATTGGCCCACCATTCTTCTACCTCTGTTTCAGACATGGCAGGCACAAACATGTGTGCATGTATGTGTGTGCATGTGCATGTGACACTTCTGCTCCAGTTAGTGACCCAGGGAACAGAGGCAAGAATTGAGTACTAGATAATGAGGAAGAGAGCCTCAGACACAGTCCCCAGGCGCCAGACTACAGAAGACTATGAATAAGCAAGGAAGCTGAGAAGTCCTAAAGAGAGGATTCCCTCAAAGAGCTGAGTGTCCAGAGCCATTTGTCGAACTTCTGTTCTCCTGGCTTAGAAAAGCGACATGAGGGTCTATCACTCATGCCTCTGCCTTAGGCCAGGAAAAGCCGGGGAAGATTATGCTTTGTAATTTTTAAACTTTCTTGTCTGCCTTTTTATATATCATGTAAATGTACTTTATATTAGGTTCTCAAACAAATTTATTTCCATAAGTAGACAAGGCTATAGGCTTTGTAGTATGCATCCCTTTGAGTCTGAAATTTAATACAATGTGGACATAGAACATGATTAAAATAACAACATAACATCATGATTAATATCAAGTGTATTTTTGTGAGAAATGTTTATCACAATGAACTTCATGGACTTCATGGAACAGATTTTTTTTCCAGAGAGGAAATATGTGGAAAACAGAACAGTCTCCATCAATGTGAGACAGGAACCTCATGGATAAGATAGCATAAGAAGAGACCTCAGGCCTTATTACAAATGTAGACTTTTGGGGCCCTCTGGAGCCTACCCAATCAAGAATTTAAGACAGCTGCTGCTATACATTATGCTCCTATAATTAGTAGTAAGCACCTCTGGTACCCATCCCTTCTTCCCATGACCCAGCTCTATTAGTCCTATGATTTTGTTAATTCTCAGTCTTCTGAGTTGTGACCTAGACTTTGTAGCTCTGATTGTACCCAGCTGGTGCAATCTTAACAGAATTTTGTTGTTGTTGCCATGGCAGCACACACCACATGGGAAGTCCTATGCTCCCTCTTTTCTTTTAAGCTCCTTTTCTTTTCTTACCATAGTCTGCACATGTTGCTTTAGAGAGTATCAGTAAAAATGTTAGAGTGGTTTCTATTTCCTAACAGATATAATTAATTTTTCTATGTACACTAAACCAAATTTTGATTGTCTTATCTGGGAAAAAAGGATATAGGTGGAGTTTAGAAACTGAGCAATAATTTTTAACTTACAGATTGAATATGGGTTATCTGAAATCTGATGAACCAGGATTATTTAGGGGTCTCAGATATTATCCAGATATTTGGCATTTTTTTTACATATACAAACTGCTATACCTTGGACTTAGAATCCACACAAACATAAAACATAGTTTGTACCAACTTTATACAGAACAATGGAAGGTAATTTTACAGAATAGTATCAACTATGGTGTGAGTGAAATCAATTTCAGTGAAATTTTCTGTTTGAGGTATCATTTTGGTGTTTAAAACTTAGTGTTTTTTTTTTCAGATTTGAGGAGCCAATGAAGTTCATGTTATAATAAAGTAGGAATAACTATAAGAGAATGAAGTATCATATAGTGAATAGATATACATATATAGATATAGCATGTGTGTATGTTCTGTGTGCAATTTATCCTCCATATTTAGATGACATTATTTTCATCTGCTAATGTTTCCTGACACTTCTAGGATGAAATTGAAGATGATACTGCTTAAGACTGTGTTCTATGATTTGTAACTGTCCCAAGGAGCCTTGTTTATACATTTTCAGAGTCATATAAGGAGGAAAGTTGCAGAGAAATATATAATTTGAAAACGTGTGTACCTTCTGATATGTTAAATCAGATTTGCCTTAAGCATATGTAACTGTGTAGAGTCTGACAAAGAACAAAACAATGGCCTCGTTAGCTGAGCAAACCAACCTCACAGAGACCATCAGACTGGACTAGAATAAGGTTAAGATATCTGGAGATAACAATATATTCAAGGTCAAAACTGTCATCCACTCAGTGTGAATGACATTGGGCCATTGGAGTGACTGAGACAGGACCTGGCCTGATAGACTGATAGTTCAGTGGAGATTACTACTTAGGGGGTCACTGAATATACATACATATACATAGATAGATAGATAGATAGATAGATAGATAGATAGATAGATAGATAGATAGATAGATAGATAGAGAGAGATAGTATAGATAGATATAGAGATAGAGATAGAGATAGAGATAGAGATAGAGATAGAGATAGAGATAGAGATAGAGATAGAGATAGAGATAGATATAGATATAGATATAGANATAGAGATAGAGATAGAGATAGAGATAGAGATAGAGATAGAGATAGAGATAGAGATAGAGATAGAGATAGAGATAGATATAGATATAGATATAGATATAGGTATAGATATAGATATAGATATAGATCACAGTGCAGAGGAGACATGTGATAATGCCTCTCTGTGTTATATGAATGTGTATATCTTTGTGTATATATGTGAAACACGGACTTCTCATGGAGAATAGATAGATCATAAAACCTCTACATATCATGGCACTTGTTTGATAGTTGAAACAAATGAATGTTTATTTAATAGAGATGAGTTTAGATTTTGGCAGATATACACTTAGGAACATTCTGTTAGATGTTCCCATTGTTTGCTGTTCATTGTTTTCTAGCCACATAAACAGCTCTATCTGCAAAAAGAAACAGAATCCTGAAGAAGGTATGACCAAGAATCACAATTCTGGTTAGTTTTGGAATTTTGTGTTGTTGTTGTGGTTGTTGTTGTTGTTGTTGTTGCTAGCTTTATGCAATCTGGAATTACCTGAGAAGAGGAAACCTCAGTTAAGAGAATGTCTGCCTCAGATTAGCCTGTAAACAAGCATATGGAGCATTTTCTTAATGGATGGTTGATGTAAATGGGTCCAGCCCACTACCGTTAGTCCTATCCATGTTAAGGTGATCCTGAAATCTGTAAGAAAACATACTGAGCAATTCATGGAAAGGAAGCTAGTAAGGAACGTTCTTCCATGCCTCTGCTTTATTTCCTGCCTTCAAGTTTCTATTCTGCTTGAGTTCCTCTCCTGATGTCCCTCAGTAATTGTTATTACCTGGAAGATGAAGATGAATTAAACTAATTTCTCTCCAAGTTGCTTTTGGTCATGTTTTTGGTTTTTTGATTATTTGTTTGTGTGTGTGTGTGTGTGTGTGTGTGTGTGTGTGTGTGTTTTGTCACAGTAATAGAAAGCAAACTGGCACAATAAACAATAGAAAGTCCCACATTCAAGTGTCCAGGATCAATGGGTAAAAAGAGGGAAGGAGTTAACCCTAAAAGGAATGCTATGTGAGCAACAAAAGCTGTGTGTTAGATTATAATGACTATCTTTAAGAAAGCATGCTTTAAAACTCCAAAGAGCCGGGGGAGGTGGCGCACGCCTTTAATCCCAGCACTCGGGAGGCAGAGGCAGGTGGATTTCTGAGTTCGAGGCCAGCCTGGTCTACAGAGTGAGTTCCAGGACAGCCAGGGCTACACAGAGAAACCCTGTCTCGAAAAACCAAAAAGAAAAAAAAAACTGCAAAAAAGGGTTGTGTGACATTCAATGGCTAAGCAATGATCTGACAATTATGAGACTTTTGGTATTGGTGCTGATTTTCTTAGCATAAGATGAAGTCAGTGATGTTAAAGTTCAATGTCTTTAGCTACCTGAGAAATGCAAATCAAAATTACACTGAGATTGTTTCTGGCCTGGTCAAAGTGACTCTTATTTAGAAAACAAGTGATAGTAAGTTGTAGAAAAGACATAGTAGTGGGGGTGTTGTTTCTGAGAATATAGGTTAGTGCCAATTATTGAAATTAGTGTGATATTCCTCAAAACTAAAGATGTAGAACTTTTCAGTTATCTCCTTGCAAGTATGTTGAATTACAGTCATTGATGTAAATTTCCAGGAGTGACTCTAAGTTACACACACACACACACACACACACACACACACACACACACACACCACTAGATCAGGCAATGCTTCTCTAAGAGTTATAGATTAACCAGTATCAGGCATGAGGAATATCCTTTAGAATGGTTGGTCAGGGTAGTCCAAGTGACTCCCAAAACAGTGTAGACTATGGCTGTTATCCTTGGTTGCCACTCAGGGTTTCAAGATAAGTTGTTATTGTTGTAGACAGCAGATACTAATGACACAGACTTGAATTATTCTAACTGCATCTAACCTGAAATCCTGCTACCTATGACTAGCTTTAATTGTACCAGAAAATACCAAGCTATGAACCTATGAACCACAGCAATAACCAAAATGACAAAATATTCATAAAAGTGCAGTAAGTGTCACATATATTAGTGGTAAGCAACAGCTGTCTAGTTAAGCATAAGACCCACTCAATGGGAAGCAAACCATGCCTGGTCTTAGAAAAATCTATGCCCCAGTACAAAGAAATGCCAGGGCCAGGAAGTGGGAGTGGGTGGGTTGGAGAGCAGTGTGTGTGTGGGGGGGGAGGTTATAGGGGACTTTCAGAGAGGAAAGTAGGAAAGGGAATAGCATTTGAAATGCAAATGAAGAAAATATCTTTAAAAAAAGGCAAACAAACAAAAGAAATCTAACCAGTTTCCTGGGCCAATGCAAGTCATGAATATATGAATCATTGAGGAGAATCTACTTCTCAAGAGCAGCATCATTCCTAATTATATTTTAAATCTCATCTTTACACTCAAAGATAAGCAACCCACCACCCTTCAACAAAGAAGTTTCTCTCTATAGCAAATGAAGATCAATACAATAAAACACCAGATGGTACAACTGGAAGCAAAACAGAGATAATGATGAATTTTTCTGGGTTTTGACCAGATTCTTCAGGTACTTAATACTGAAAGGTACTTAAGGGTTTCAAGTATGTGTACTTAACTATTTTTCAGTTTTTCTCATGATACATATCAAAGAACATATCATTTTCAATGTTATATCCTTAAGATATATTCTCTCCCTGTGGGTCATTTTCCGGAAATCATGACCATGAACATTTGGTAAAGAAAGTCTATATTGTTACACAATAATCTTCTCTACAACAGGGAAAAGTAGTATTAAAAGGGCAAGATGGTTTTGTAGTGCTACAGTTTATATCCAGATGCTTTCCAAAGCCCAGTTTGGTGCTATTAGTGGTTATAGAATCTCTAAAACTTGGTCCCTAGGTTCTTAGGTCATTGTGTGTGTTCCTTGAAAAGGAAAATAAGAATCCAGTCCTTCATCTTTCTCTCTCTCTTGCATCCTGACCAAGAATAAGCATTTTCTGGATCTGCATTGTCACAAGACCACAAAGCAGAAAGGTCAATACGTCACAAGCTCCAAACTCCCCACCCTACATCAGAATAAACTCTCCTTTATAAATTAACTGTCTTCAATATTTTTCTTATGGTAACAGAAATCTGATTAATAATTCTAGCTGCACTTTTCCGCCTGCTCCCCCACTCTCCGTGAACACTGCTCCAGCTACACAGCACTTGCTCTGCACTGTCAGGCTAGCGCTGCTGTCTCCAGCCACTATCATGATCATCTACTGAAACCTCATCAGCCATGACGAGCTTTTCTCTGACATCTACAAGATTCAGGAGATCGCGAATGGGCTGTGCCTGGAGGTAGAGGACAAGATGGTCAGTAGAAGAGAAGGTGACATCAATGACTCTCTCATGGGTGGGAATGCTTCCTCTGAAGGTCCGGAGGTCAAGGTACCGAAAGCACAGTAGTCACCTGTGTTGACATTCTCATGGACCATTACTTACAAGAAACCAGCTTCACAAAAGAGGCGCACAAAAAGTGCATCGAAGAATACATGAAATCACTCAAAGGCAAACTTGAAGAACAGAAACCTGAAAGAGTAATAAAGTCTTTTATGACTGGAGCTGTGCAGCCAGTTAAGCAGATCCTTGCTAATTTCAATACCTTCCAGTTTTTTATTTGTAAAAACATGAATCCAGATGATATGGTGGCTCTCCTGGACTACGGTGAAGATGGTGTGACTCCATTCATGATTTTTTTTTTTAAGGATGACTTAGAGATGGAAAAATGTTAGCAAATTGGATCTATCACTGGTCACCATAATTGGCTGCTGCTTACCATTCATACAACACCAGGACTTAAGGACAAACGGGACTGACGTCATCTTGGGACTTCTAGACTCATAAATTTAAATATATGCTTTTACTTACTGTGAGGTTATTTTGTAATAAAGTTGAAAAAAAGAGAAAGAGCTCTCATAAATTTGGGACTGTCTTTACTCTGAGCCTTAAGTTTCCCATTTTAGAATAGACATTAACAATAATATAGCCGGGCAGTGGTGGTGCACGCCTTTAATCCCAGCACTCGGGAGGCAGAGGCAGGCAGATTTCTGAGTTCGAGGCCAGCCTGGTCTACAAAGTGAGTTCGGCACAAATACTCAGCTTCCACGAGCTGAAAATCATCTCCAGCCTCCCAGAGCTTCATACCATCACTGAAAATGAAAAACATGCATACTGTAGAATTGACAATGTCTTCTGTGTTTGTGGTTTCAAATCTAACAGTCAGTTGAGCAGATAGACATGCACACATACAAACATACACACACACACACACACACACACACACACACACACACCATGCAATTTAACAAGGATAACACATTGGAGTGTGTAGTTTTAACTTATCTAGTCCATATGCTATTGATACACAATTCAAACACAATGTTAAAGTGTTTTATTATTCCAGCAGCTCCATCTCCTTTGTAAGTTAAGATGGCAGTGCATGTGCTGAGAGACTGAAGGAAAGGGTTGTGTGTAAAGTCGTAAAGGCTAATGCAGCACCCCCCTCAACAGCCTCTGAGCTACTGCTTTATTTCCTCCTCCAGTTCTCCACTCCTTCCTTCCTTACTCTCTTCTCACACATCCCTTCATTCTTTTCCTTCTGTGGTTTCTTCTCTCTTTCTTACCTCATCTTTTTATTTCTCTCAATTTTCCTCCCTCAGTTTTGCCTTCTAAATTTAAGCTGCACAGCACTGCCTTACCATGTTAGGTGCTATCTAGTTCACACTCTCAGCTCTGTCATTAAGGCTCATCATTAGGCATCTCTTTCTTTGCTCATGCCCATTATGTGCATGGTGAACTAAAAAACCTGTCAATCACATAAAAAACAAGCAGAAAAAAGACATTTATTGTACACTATGCTATCACAGGCAAAATTTAACTCAAAAACAAAAGAAGATGGACACTTTTGGTGACAGCACACCTTTAGTTAAGTTCACTTTATGGCAAGTAATTATCTCACTATAGAATGAGCTGATTATTGTATATATCCCCCATATTTATTTAACAGACTACAGTGGCACTTCTTTATGCCTTAAATCATTAAAATAAAAATTTTTATATAAACGCTTATGATGTGCTTTTCTCCAAAACCAATTGGTCTTATAAGAATTAAGGAAAAGGAGAAGACATTGATCACAAACTTTGCAGCAAGCCCCACAACACCCAGAGTCAGCTCCAATCTCAGGCACTCCAAGGAGCCCAGGATCAGAGGATCAGAGGTGAGGAGGTCACAACATTTGTCCCCAAAACCAGGAGTAACTATGTTGGGTATTGGGCTATACACAGACAGTCTGGTCTCCAGTAGAGCTGAGGTGTAACCCCCGCACCCAGTGGTGATAATTTACCTACATGGGATGGAAGGAGTTCCCACATGCTCCTGGAATGCTGGCTCCTGTGGAAGTTACCGCCCCCTCAGCCCCCACAAGCGAAGCATGGTTAGTAGCCTTGTAGACAATGTCCCAAGCTTCTGACCTTTAGGCTAAACTCCTCCCCAGTTACCTAGCAACAGTAAAGATAACAGCACACTCTTTTGTGTGTGTGTGTGTGTGTGTGTGTGTGTGTGTCAAAGGGTACTTTAATTGTTCATGGGTTTCTTTTTCACTGTTTATAGTTACTACACTTCAGGAATGTACAGTAGACAAGATA
>NC_034602.1:17089073-17091627 GCF_900095145.1 Mus pahari
TAAAACCATAGACTGTCTCTGTTCATCAAGGCCCGCTGTGCTTACTCTCCCCTGTGTGGGAACCTCTCTCCCTAAGCTGTCTCTCCCATAACCCCAGGGCAACAGGGTGTCGCCCAGGGGCCCCCAGTTGGGGGCTACCCCTTATCCACCCCCTGTCGAGTGGGGTCAGTGGCTTAGATGCCCACCCAGGGCTGAGTGTAAACCAACTGGCAACCCTCCCGAGTCTGCTTGCCCAGAGCATAGGGGGGAACTCTAGCCTGGCACGGGATATATTCCCTCCCCCCTCCTTCCCTTGCCCCTTTAGTTCCCACATAACTAGGTCTGTGTGGGGTGAAGCCCTGAGCAGACCTTGGGCGAAAACTTCACAGCCAGCCCCACTATACCCAGAGGCAGCTCCACTCCCAAGCACTCTAACTTGCCCAGGATCAGAGGATCACTGGATCACAGGAGCTTGGTCACACCAGGATCTCGAGATCCCAAAGGCAGCTTGGCTACCAGGAGGTGGGACACATCCAGAATCTCAGGATCACAGGATAACAGAGTCACAGGATCCCAGAGACCTCTTGACTCCTAGTAGTTCTGACACAACCAATATCACAGGAAGGACAGGCTCCAGTCAGACGTAGCCAGGGCAGGTAGCACTAGAGATAACCAGATGGCAGGAGGCAAGCTTAAGAACCTAAGCAACAGAACCCAAGGTTACTTGGCAACATCGGAACCCAATTCTCCCACCATAACAAGTCCTGGATACCCCAACACACCGGAAAAGCAAGATTTGTATCTAAAAATCACTTCTCATGATGATAGAGGACATTAAGAAGGACATAAATAACTCCGTTAAAGGCGTACAGGAGAACACAGGTAAACAGGTGAAACCCTTAAAGAGGAAACACAAAACTTTCTTAAAGAGTTACAGGAAAACACAATCAAACAGGTGAAGGAAAGGAACAAAACCATCCAGGATCTAAAAATGTAACTAGAAACAGTAAAGAAATCACAAAGGGAGACAACACTGGAGATAGAAAACCTAGGAAAGAGATCAGGAGTCATAGATTCAAGCATCACCAACAGAATACAAGAGATAGAAGAGAGAATCTGAGGTGCAGAAGATACCATAGAAAACATTGACACAACAGTCAAAGAACATGTAAAAAGCAAAACGATCCCAACCCAAAACATACAGGAAATTCAGGACACAATGAGGAGACCAAACCTAAGGATAATAAGTATAGAAGAAAGTGAAGATTTCCAACTTAACCAGCCAGTAAATATCTTCAACAAAATTATAGAAGCAAACTTCCCTAACCTAAAGAAAGAGATGCCCATGAACATACAAGAAGCCTATAGAATTTCAAATAGACTTGACCAGAAAAGAAATTCTTCCCATCACAAAATAATCAAAACACCAAATGCACTAAATAAAGAAAGAATTTTAAAAACATTAAGGGGAAAATGTCAAGTAACCCATGAAGGCAGACCTATCAGAATTACACCAGACTTCTGACCAGAGACTATGAAAGCTAGAAGATCCTGGGCAGATGTCATACAGACCCTAAGAGAAGACAAATACCAGCCCAGGCTACTATACCCAGCAAAACTCTCAGTCACCATAGACAGAGAAAACAAGATATTCCATGACAAAACCAAATTTACACAATATATTTTCACAAATCCAGCCCTACAAAGAATAATAGATGGAAAACACCAACATAAGAACTAAAACTACACCCTAGGAGAAGCAAGAAATTAATCTTTCAACAAACCCACACAAACATAATTCCACCTCTAACAAGAAGTAACTCACTTTTCCTTAATATCTCTTAATATGAAAATTAATATTACCAACATATATCATAATTGATTGAAATTCAAAAATATGAGGAATTAGAAATTTGTCGGCTATCATTCCATACTCTCACTAATTTGGTAATGGGAGAAATAGGTCCAATATAGTGCAGTCAATATGCACTTTCTGCTTGCTTGTACATGACAGGGTCTTGCTGTGTTCCACATAATGGTCTTGAAATCATGTTTCTCCTAAATCAGCCGCCTTATTAGTAGGATTGTTTATTTGATATTTTTACACTGTAGTATGATTTTCAGAACAACTTATGTATTTCAAAATTATTTATACAGCCAAAAGAAATATAGAGAGTTAATTTGGCAGGTGGCTTGTGAGACAATAGCAAAGAGTAAGACTGGAGGTTTTGCATGATTTGTATAGTTATTATATCAATTTTGAAGGAAAGAACTTTATAAGTTACTCTTAACCTGATTTTATTGAGAATTTTTGCATCAATATTCATAAGGGAAATTGGTCTGAAGTTCTCTTTCTTTGTCTGATCTTTGTTTGGTTTAGGTATCAGAGTAATTGTGGCTTCATAGAATGAATACTCAATAAAATCCTCGCAAACCGAATCCAAGAACACATCAAAATGATCATTCATCATGACCAAGTAGGCTTTATCCCAGGGATGCAGGGATGGTTTAATATAAGGAAATCCATCAATGTAATCAACTACATAAACAAACTCAAAGACAAAAACCACATGAT
>NC_034602.1:17091638-17112441 GCF_900095145.1 Mus pahari
ATGGGAAACTTTCGGGATAGCATTTGAAATGTAAATAAAGAAAATAATAATAACAAAAAATGAAAAAAAAAAATAAGCAGCACCAGTTGTCGGGCTGGGGGTCTTTCGCTTTCGCAATCAAACTCTCCCAATAAACGTGTGCAGAAGAATCCTGTTGTGTGGCATCTTCCTTGCTGTTGAGGCGGGCGGCAACAAAGGTATACCCTTTTTTTTTTTTTTTTTTTTAGGGTAAAATGTTCTATAGATATCTGCTAAATCCATTTGTTTCATGACTTCTGTTAGTGTCCATGTGTCTCTGTTTAGTTTCTGTTTCCAGGATCTGTCCATTGGTAAGAGTGGGGTGTTGAAATCTCCCACTCTTATTGTGTGAGGTGCAATGTGTGCTTTGNGCTTTACTAATGTTTCTTTAATGAATGGGGCTGCTCTTGTATTTGGAGCATAAATATTCAGAATTCAGTGTTCTTCTTGGTAGATTTTACCTATGGTGAGTATAAAGTGCCCCTCCTTGTCTTTTTTTGATAACTTTGGGTTGGAAGCTAATTTTATTTGATATTAGAGTGGCCACTCCAGCTTGTTTCTTTGGACCATTTGCTTGGAAAATCGTTTCCCAGCCTTTCACTCTGAGGTAGTGTCTGTCTTATTTCCTGAGGTGGGTTTCCTGTAAGCAGCAAAATGTTGAGTCCTGTTTGTGTAGCCAGTTTATTAGTCTATGTCTTTTTATTGGGGAATTGAGTCCATTGATGTTAAGAAAAATTAAAGAATAGTAATTGCTTCCTGTTATTTTTGTTGTTTAGAGTTTGGACTTTGTTCTTGCGGCTATCTTCTTTTAGGTTTGTTGAAGGATTACTTTCTTGGTTTTTCTAGGATGTAGTTTCAGTCCTCATGTTGATGTTTTCCCTTTATTATCCTTTGAAGGGCTGGATTCGTGGATAGATATTGTGTGAATTTGGTTTTATCATTGAATATTTTGGTTTCTCCATCTATGGTAATTGAGAGTTTTGCTGGGTATAGTAGCCTGGGCTGGCATTTGTGTTCTCTTATGGTNTGTATAATATCTGTCCAGGATCTTCTGGCTTTCATAGTCTCTTGTGAGAAGTCTGGTGTAATTCTAATAGGCCTGCCTGTATATGTTACTTGACCCTTTTCCCTTGCTGCTTTTAATATTCTATCTTTATGTAGTGCTTTTGTTGTTCTGACTATTATGTGTACACCTGAGTTAATGTCTTCCCCATCTACAGAGTTATTGCTGAGTGCCTCTGTAAACAGTTTGCGAAACTCAAGCATTCTCATTTTCTGAAACTTTTCAGGTACTCCCTGACATTCTCCACACTTTCTCTGCATTTACCACATATCACATAATTATGCAGCTTTATAAGTTGATACAAAATTGGAGAATAACATCTAGTGATCATCTCCTTGCTACTGTTTTCTCAAAATGGAATGAGAAATTTCATGGTAAGAAACAGAGGGCCTGAGGAACCTAGCCAAACAGGTATTATGGAGCATTTACTCTTGAGATGTTAACTCTTTATGAATTAGTCTATTAATCAAGTATTTTCAAGAATGAACCAATGTCGTCCTGAAAAAAGCGCCAACCACCTCTTAAAGGTCTCAGTCCACTCCCCCTTCAACTCCCAACCCACCCCTGTTACCTCCACCTCCATGCCACATGCACATCACCATGAACATATAAGGAAAGCCAGGCAAATACTCTATGCAACTCTCCCTTTAGAACTCATCCTTCAACTGATGGTTATGCCAAGGTAACTCTCTATAGCATAGGCTGGAAATTTACTAAAGTACCGTCACTGAACTTGTCATCAATTAAGAAAATATACAAGTAGTAAGAGGTTTATTATAAAATAGCATTTGAGTTCCTGAAACTTCAGTTTGCTTCAGAATAGATCATCTTAATCCAGTTACAGAAAGAAAAGTAGGATGATCTCTCTCATACCAGAATTTTTTTCTTTTATTTAAATAGGCTTTTTACATAAAATATAGGCTGATTACATTTTCTTCTCCCTCTACTGCTCACAGTTCTTTCCTTTCATCTGGATCCAACCCCTTTCTCTATGTCCTTTGAAAACAAATGAGCATTTAGGGGATAATAATTATATATAATACTACTAAACAAAAACAAATTAGTCATAATGTAATAAAATAAACAATAGAGAAAAGAAAAGACACAAGAAACAATATAAACACAGAGTCAAAGAAGTCACATATTATACATGGCATAAAAGCAATATATATATATATATATATATATATATATATATATATATATATATATATAGTGTATATGTATTATATAGTGTATATATGGTGTATATATAGTGTATATATAGTGTATATATATTGTGTATATATATAGTGTATATATAGTGTATATTTTTTTGGGGGGGGGCTTCTGTTCCACAGGATTCCATGTCCCTGGGAGGAGAGATTTGATGGAGATACCCTATTTAGGACTGAATGTTTAGATATACTACATTCTCTTTATCCATTCTTCTGTTGGGGGACATCTAGGTTGTTGCTCATATCTAGCTATTATTAATAGAGCAGAAATGAACATGGTTGAGCAATTTTCTTTACTGTAGGATAAAGAATCCTTCCGATATATGCCCAACACTGGTATAACTGAAATTTGAGGTAGATTGTGTCCCATCTTCTTGAGAAACTGCCACACTGATTTACATAATGGCAGCATGAATTTGTACTCCCACCAGAAATGGTTGAGTGTTTACCTTATTCTACATCCTCAACAACATGAGCTTTCACTTATTTTGTTGATCTTGGCCATTCTGATGGGTGTAAGATAAAAATCTCAAAGGACTTTTGATTTTCATTTTTCTGATGACTAAGGATGATGGAATTTTTGTTAACAATTGGAGTTTTATCTTTTGAAAAATTCCATTTAGATCTATACCCAAGTTTTTAATTGGGTTATTATTTTTCTTCATTCCCAGATTTTCTGAGTTTTTTTATATAGTTTGTATATTAGCCCTCTACTGGATGTGTAGGTGGTGAAAATATTTTTCCATTCTATAAGATACGACATTGTCCAAATTACAGTCCTTTTACCATGCAGAAACTATTCAGCTTCATAAGGTTCAAATTGTGTTCTGTTCAGAAATACTTTTCTCATGCCACTGAGGTCAAAACTATCCCCCCCTTTTCCATCTATCAAGTTCATTGTATCAATTCTTATGTCTTTGATCCATTTGAACTTTTTTGTGCATGGTGTTAAGTATGAGTCTACATGGATTCTTCTACATGTAGCCATACTGTTTGACAGGCACCATATGTTGGAGATGTTTGTCTTCTTTTTTTCTGTGAATTTCTGGCCTCTTCATCAGAACTCAAATGCCCATGCATGTGTAGAATTATGACCAGGACTTTAGTTTGATTTCATTGATCATTGTGTCTGTTTTAGGCCAATATCCTGTTCTTTTCATTACTATAGCTCTCTAGTATGGCTTGAAATTGTGGATGGTAATCCCCCCCAGCAGTTATTTTATTATTCAAGATTTCCTAAGCGATCTTGGGATTTTTGGGTTTCCATATAAAGTTGAAAATTGTCCTTTCAAGACCTGTGAGGAGAGTCTTCTCCTGGTTCTCTTCAGCAGAACAGGATATAGAACGCTCATCTCCTTCTCTGGCACTATGCCTTCCTGGAGGCTGCCGTGCTTTCCCCTTGATTATAATGAACTAAACCTCTAAAGCTGCAATTTAGCCCAAATTTAATGTTGTCCTTTTTAATAGTTACCTTGGTAATGGTGTCTCTTTACAGCAATGGAAAGCCTAACTAAAACAGAAGTTGGTACTAGAGACTAAGATAATAGACCAGACCATGCTTTTGTTTGGAATGTGTATTTGGGGACTTTGGATTTGGAAAGCAGTGGAATGCTTTAAGTAGAGATTAATAGATTAGCCTAATAGAAATATGGAAGACTTTGTTGCTGAGGGTGATTGGAACTGTGGAAACCTGGCTCTAGAAGTTCAGAGGAGAAGAATTTAGTATGTGGCCAAGAGACTGTGATATTTTGGTGAAGAATGTAGCTGCTTTTTGCCCTTTTCTGAAGAGTTTGCCTGTGGCTAAGATGAAGAGTCAAATTAATTTCATTGACAAAGAAGGTCACAAAACAACCCAGTTTAGACTCTGTGCTGTGGTTTAGTCTCATGAAAAGTGTTTTAATGAAGCACAGTTAAGTTTAGAAAGAAAAAAAATACAAAGTGTGTGCTTCAAGTAGTAAAAGAGTAGCAGGAAATACAATGAAGCTAAATCCTATGTTCAAGGAGATAAACAGATTAAGAGTGGAGACCTCTAGGCAAGAACCTACCCACCAAACTTATTGTTTATGTGTTTGTATTTGAACTAGGAACAGTTACATAATATTAGGCATTATTACCTGGTTATTGTTTTCATTTCCACTTTTAATCTGGAATAAACTACAATCCGGAAATGGAGGGAACACTTATGATCCATATAGTAAAGCTATCTGGAAGACACAGGCCTTTGATCTGGATTGTGAGGAATAGTAGCCATGAAAAGCTTTGGGTCAGGCATGGTGGTACATACTTTTAATCCCAGGAGACAGAGGCAAGTACATATCTGAGTTCAAGGCCAGCCTGGGACAGAACAAGTTATAGGTGAAGAAAAGCTTAAGTGTAAGTATTGTGATTCATGCCTTTGATCCCAGTAATTAGGAGACAGAGCCATGCAGATCTCTGAGTTCAAGGTCAATCTCCAGAGTGAGCTCCAGGACAGCCAAGCTTAGGAAACAGAGAAAGTGTTAGAAAATAGAATGCTGGTGATAATGTAATAACCCCATGTTCCAGCTCCAGCAAGCAGCAGATGTCAGCAGCTTCAACCACTGGGCTCCAACTTTAGAGTCAAGAACAGAAGGGACTACTTGTACAATTAATGTTGGTTAGCTGGAGCTAAGAAACTAAGAATAGATTAAGGAGAGATCACCATTACTAAGGTGACATCTCCTGGAAGTGTTTTCTGAGAACACAAGAATCTCTGTTCCATAGATAGCCAAGGTTGTGCCTCCTGCTTCAGTTAGACTTGGTAATGTAGAAGTGATACTGGTTTTGACAGCATGAAGGGGTCATGGGGAACAGCTGAGGCTTGGGACTATGTGAGGCCGTGTAAGGCCATTGGTGAAGGTACCACCCCAGTTGCTATTGACAGTCCAGAACTGAAGGGGTCATACAAATAAGTTGAGGCTTAGAACCATGAAGAGAGCTTATAAAAGGCTATTGGTGAAGCCTAGTTGCCGTGGAAGACTCTAGTGAATTAGAGATGCCAGTACTATGGTGGGACCACCAAGTAGCAGCAGTGGACAGGCTAGAGTGCTATAGAGCTGGAGTAGTGACCCTATCCTATTAGAAGCACTCAGCATGTGGATCCCAGACATTGGAACAAGAATGCAAAGTTGAACTTGCCTTAGATACCCCAAGATTTTTAGAGATGTTAGAGTCATGCGATACCTATTTAGTAAAGCTGCTAATAGGGCGTAGAAACAAAGAGAAAAAATTGTGTTTGTAGTCAACAAAGCTGAAAGGATTTGAAGATCTGAAGAGCATTTTGACCTCAGACATGAAGGTGTAGTTTGGAGTTTGCCCACCTGATTTTCTGTCTCGCTTTGGTCCAGTATTTCCTCACAGTAATATTCGGGAATAGTAATATGTATCCAGCAAGATGTTGGAAGTTCATAATCTGCTTTTTGATTTTGATTTCTTAGGGGATTGCAGTTAAGAGATTGCATGAACCTCAGTAGAGACCTTGAACTTTGGACTTCTAACAGTGTTGAGACTGTTATAGATTATGAAACTTTTAAATTTGGACTAAATGTATTTTGCACTATTCTATGGCTCAGTATGGCTTCCACAGACTCATGTGTGTGAACAAGCTTATGAGGGCCAGTGAGTAGAATGTGGTCGTTTGAATATGCTTGGCCCAGGGAGTGGCAATATTAGGAGGTATGGCCTTGTTGGAGGAAGTGTTACTGTGGGGGTGGACTCCTAGCTGCCGGGAAGCCAGGCTTCTCTTGGTCTCCTTCAGAACAAGATGGAGAACTCTCAGCTTCTCCAGCGCCATACCTACCTGGATGCTGCCACGCTTCCCGCCTTTGAACCTCTGAAGATATTAAAGAAAGAAATTGAAGGAAATATCAGAAGAGGAACAAATCTCCCATGCTTATTGATCAGTAAGATTAATATAGTAAAAGTGGCCATCCTACCAAA
Source organism: Mus pahari (assembly GCF_900095145.1). Lineage (NCBI taxonomy): Eukaryota > Metazoa > Chordata > Mammalia > Rodentia > Muridae > Mus > Mus pahari. Next base: position 17,097,894 of record NC_034602.1, read on the forward strand.
TGAAATGTATATGTTTAGTCTAAACCCCCACCGAAATTCCTACACAATTCATCACAGGTCTTTTTGTTAATAAAGGACATTAATTTGTGGATGGCTTATTATTTACCATTATCCATTTATCATTTGTATATAGAAAGATTATTGATTGTTCAGGGTTTATTTGTTACCCTGCTATTTTGAGGAAAGGGTTTATCAGCTGTTGGAATTTCCTGGTGAAAGTTTTGGGGTTACTTAGGTATACTATTATATCTGCAAATAAAGATATTTAGAATCTGTTTTTTCTTAATCACATTCAGTTGTCTTATTTTCTGACTGATTTCAAGTACTACATTGAATAAGTATGAAGAAAATGGACAACCTTGCCTTGTCCTGGTTTTAGTGAAATTGTTTTGAGTTTTTCTCAATTTAATTTGATGGTGGTTGTAGACATAATGTAAAGTGTCTCTATTAGTTGAGGTATGGCCCTTATATTCCTAATTTCTCCAGAACATACATCATTAAGATTTGTTGGATTTTTGACATAGATCTTTTCTACATCTAAAGAGATGATCACTATTTTGTTTATTTTGGTTTGGTTTTCAGGGTGTTTGTTGGTTTGTTTTGTTTCATTTGCTTTTAGTCATTTTGTATGGTGGATTACGTTTATCTGTTTACCTATGTTGAACCACCCCTGCATCTCTGGGATGAGGCCTGCTTGATCTTGGTGGATGATATTTTTGATGTGTGCTTGAACTCAGTTTGCAAGCATTTTATTGGGCATTTTTCTATCTATGTTCATAAGGAAAATTGGCCTGTGATTCTTTGTTAAGTTTTATGTGGCTTGTGTGTCAGGATAACTGTGGCCTCACAAAATTAATTTGGCAATTGTTCTTATTTTTCTACTTTGTGGTATACTTTGAGGAATATTGATATTAACTCTGCTTCAATTTTACTAATAGTAATAGTTATGTTTGAATTGCTTATCTGATCTTGATTTAACTTTCATAGATGCTAGATATCAATAAAATTATCCTTTTTTGTCGTTCTACAATATGCTAATTTATTATTTAGCACCAAATTTCCAAGCCAAGGAAGTTTCAATTGACACGATTATAAGCAATCTCAGTGGAAATTATAACTGAGAAATTATAACCCTATTGCTCTGACAAAACATTAAGACGTGACTGTAATCCTTTTTTTTTTTTAACATTTCTCAATTTGTTGGAAACAGGGTTTTTTAAAATAATTTATAATTTATAATAATATAATTTATAATTCTCTGGATTTCATCACTGTCTATTGTTATGGTCCCATTTATCTCTAATTTTGTCGATTTTGATCTTTTCTCTCTTCCTTTTAGTCAATGTAGACAAGAGTTTGTTTCAAGTTTACATCTCTTGAATAACCAAACCTTTGTTTCACTGATTCTTTGTATTGTTTTGTTTGTTTTGTTTCTGTTTTATTTTCTTCAACCATGGGTTTGATTATTTCTTGTGGTTTACTTCTTTTGAGTGTGCTTTCTTATTTTTGTTCTGGAGCTTACAGGTGTATTGTAAGGCTGCTACTATGAGATCACTCTAATTTATTTAGGTACATGGTGCTATGAGCTTGCCTCTTAGAACTATCTTCATTTTGGCCCAGAAGTTTTGATATGTTAAGGTTTTACTTTCACTCAATTCTACAGTTTTTAATTTTTTCTTATCTTGACCCATTTTTCATTCATTAATGAGTTGTTCAATTTCCATAAGTTTGTAAGCTTTCTGTTATTCCTGCTTTTGATATCCATCTTTAATGCATTGTGGTCTAAGAAGATACTAGATGCTATTTCCACTTTCCTCTATCTATTGAGACTTGCTTTGTGTCTGCAGATGGGGTCAATTTGGGAGAAATTTCTGTGTGTTACTGAGAAGGTATATTCTTATGTGCTTTGGTGAAATGATCTGTAAATGTCTGTTACATCCACTTGGCTATGACATTAGTTAGCTTCAACTAATATTATATTTCAGTATTGAACTTACCCACTATCATTATATGAGGGCTGATATGTGATTTAAACTAGGATTGTTTCTTTTATGAACTTGGGTGCCTTTGTGTTTGTTATATTGATGTTAATAATTGCAATGTCCTCCTAGTGAATTTTTCTTTTGATGAGTATACAGTTTTCTTCCCATCTTTTTATATCAGTTTCAGTTTCTAGTATATTTTGTCAGATGTTAAAATGGCTACACTTCTTAGCATCTTATGTCCACCTGCTTGGAGAATCTTTTTCACATTTTTACCCTGGGTTGATGTCTGTCCTTAATATTAAGGTATGTTTCTTGTGCATTTCTGGACGATGAGAAGAATGGATAGTTTTTGTACCCACTCTGTTAGTCTTTTTATTTGGAAAACTTAGACTTATGTTACAAGTGAGCAATTTCTCTTGATTCCTTTTATTTTCTTGTTTAAATAGATTTGTTTGCAGGTTTGCTTGTTTTCCCTTTCCTGGTATTATTTATTGATCCATTGTGTATTGGGGAGTGCTGTTAACCTCGTCAGGTTAAAGGGTTTATTTTCTTAATTTGTCTTGTTTTGGTTTGGTTTGGTTTCTATTCACCAGAATTTAGTGCCTTTTGTAGGGCTGAATTTGTAGACAGATGCTTGTATTATCTTTTGTACCCTATCAATTGTAACTGAAAGTTGTGCTGATTATAGTATTCCTGGGCTGGCATTTGTAGCCTCATAATTTGTAGAACATCTATTTAAAACTTTCTGGCTTTTACGGTCTCCGTTGAGAAATCACATGTAATTTTAATACATCTGCCCTTTTCATGTAACTTTGGTCTTTTTTTTTTTCTTGTATTTTTAATATTCTTTGTTCTGTACATTTAGTATTTGGATTATTATGTGTCAAGGGGATTTTGTTTCCTCATTCATTCTATTTGGTATACATGCTTCTTGCACCTTTTTAAGCACCTCCTTGTTTAGGTTCAAATTTTCTTCTATAGTTTTGTTAAAAATAGCTTCTCTGTCTTTGACTTGGGTTTCTTCTCTTTCCTCTACTCCTAATATTCATAGATTTGGTCTTTTGTAGTGTCCCATATATTTGTGATGTTTTAGATTTTTAGATTTAACATTTCGATTTTTAGATTTAACATTTCTTTGACTAGGGTGTATATTTTTCTATTCTGGCTTCAATGCCTGATATTCTCTCTTCTGTCTCTTGTATACTGTTAATGAGCCATGCCTCTGAGGTTCCTATTTAATTAAGTTCTTAAAATTTTCACATCCAGATTTCCATTGATCTGGGTTTTCTCTGTTGTGGTGTTTTGAATATGCTTGGCCCATGGTGTAGCATTATTAAGAGGAATTGCCTTATTGGAGTAGGTGTGGCCTTCTTGGAGGAAGTCTGTCACTTTGAAGGTGGGATTTGAGACATTCCTCCTAGCCAGTCTTCTCCTGTTTGTCTTTGGAATGAGATGTAGAACTCTCAGCACTTCCTGAGTCATGCCTGCCAGGATGCTGCCATGCTCCTACCTTGATGATAATGAACTGAACCTATGAACCTGGAAGCAAGCCTCAAGAAAATGTTGTCCTTTATAAGAGTTGCCTTAGTCATGGTGTCTGTTAACAGTAAATCCTAACTAAGATATCTATTGATTCTGTTCTCAATTTAAGGCCTTGAATTATTTTGTTCATTCCATTTCACTGTTTGTTTATGTTTTCATAGATTTCTTTTTTAATAAATATTTTATTTATTTACATTTCAAATGTTATACCCTTTCCCAGTTTCCCCTCCACAAACCCCCTGTCCCATTCTCCCCTTCCCTGCTTCTTTTAGGGCACTCTTCCACCCACCCACCCTTTCCATCTTCACTGTCCTGGCATTCCCCTACATTGGGACATTGAGCCCTCACAGGACCAATGGCCTCTCTTTCCACTGATGCCAGATAAGGCCATCCTTTGTTACATATGCAGCTGGAGCCATGCAACTCTTTTATCTCTTTAAGCCCTTTCCCTAACTCCTCCACTGGTGTCCCTGTGCTCAGTCCACTGGTTGGCTGCCAGCATCCACATCTGTATTTTTCAGGCTCTGGCAGAACCTCACTAGAGACAGCTATATTAGGCTCCTGTCAGCAAGTACTTCTTGGCATCTGGAATAGTGTTTAGGTTTGGTGTCTGTGTATGGGATGGATCCCCAGGTGAGGCAGTCTCTGGATGGTCTTTCCTTCAGTCTCTGCTCCACAGTTTGTCCTCTTATTTCCTTTAGAAAGGAGCAATTCTGGGTCAAAAGTTTGGAGATGAGTAGGTGGGCCTTGCCAAACTTTGGATATGGTCTCTACAGGTTCTTCCTCCCCTTTGTTGGGCATTTCAGCTAATCTCAAACCAATTTGGTCCTCCGAGTCTCTTGCTTTCCTGGCATCTAGGACTTTGGTGCCTATCTTCAGTTCCCCATGCCACATTACTACACACCTCTGTTCAAATTCCTGACCCTTTGTATATCATCCCATCTCATCCTCATACCTGATCCTGTGTCCCGCGCCAACCGTCTCGCCAGCAAGAACGACGCGGCACACAAACAGGATCCTTCTGTAGCAAAGCTTTAATACTCTTGAGAGGGAGAGCACAAGCTTCCAAAAACGGAGACCCCGAGCAACAGAACCGCCTCCCTTATATAGGAGCTCTACTCCGCCTTGGACGTGGCGCTCATGGATTGGCACAGGTCGAATCATACGATGTGATGTCAGAGGTGAGCACTCCGGCCCTTAGGGTGTGGCCTGGCTTACGCATGCGCAACATAGTATCACTCCCGGCAGCGGATGTCAGCGCCATCTTGTAACGGCTATGTGAGGCGGCGCTCCACAATCCTGCCCCCCATTTTTGTTCCTCATCCTCTCTTTCTCCCAAGTCCCTCCCACTCTCTATCTCCTGTGAGTATATTGTTCCCCCTTCTAAAAAGAACCAAAGCATCTACACTTTGGTCTTCCTTCTTCTTGAGCTACACATGGTCTGTGAATTTTATAATGAGTATTCTGAGCTTTTTGCCTAATATCCACTTATCAGTGAGGGCATATCATATGTGTTCTTTTGTGACTGCGATGCATCCATCAGCATAATGTTTTCTAGTTCCATCCACTTGCCTGTGAATTTCATCAAGTCATTGTTTTTAATAGCTGAGTAGTACTCCATTGTGTAAATGTACCATATTTTCTGGATCCTTTCCTCTGTTGAAGAACATCTGGGTTCTTTCCAGCTTCTGGCTATTACAAATAATGCTGCTATGAACATAGTGGAGCATGTGTTCTTATTATGTGTTAGAGCATCTTCTAGGTATATGGCCAGGAGTGGTCTATCTGGGTTCTCAGATAATACTATGTCCAGTTTTCTGAAGAACTGCCAGACTGATTTCCAGAGTGGTTGTACCAGCTTGCAATCCCAACAATGGAGGAGTGTACCTCTTTCTCCACATCCTCTCTAGCATCTCCTGAGTTTTTGATCTGAGCCATTCTGATTGTTGTCATGTGGAATTTTATGAGATCCTGAAGGGTAGCCTGATTCCCAGTTGAGCTAAGGCTAGAAGCTCTGATGACCCTGAAGGGATGGTAGGCATCTTCCCTGATTTGTGGGCACCAGGCCCCTGTCACTAGCCACAGCCCTCCATAGGTTTGTGACTATCAGTCACATATGAGCAATGTCCCAAGCCCCTCCACAGGTAGAGGATGTGACCTGTGGTCTTGTAGGCTCAAGACAGATCTCCATTTTAATGAGGTACTTAAAAGCCTGAAGGGCTTAGCCAATAAGCTTTTCTTCCTATACATTCTTCCCTGCAAAAGGTATTTAACCTCAGGCACACTTTGAGAAGTGGGATATGGTTTTACTCATCTACTTTCTACCATGACAATAAAGGCCTTAAAACCATGGACTGCCTGTTTTCACTGGGATCTGCTATGGGGAGCCATGGCTAAGGCCTTCACCAATAGAGCCGCAATCTAATCTCCCATAGAAGGCCTCTCTGTGCTCTCTGCCATGGCTGCCATCAAGCCCAAGCTCAAGCCTGCCACCATTAAGCCAAGGACTCTCCCCACAGGACTAGCTGTATCCCCCCCCTTTTTCCCTGGCCCCAGGCTAGTTATAGTTTGTGGGCCACACCACTCTCAGCTCTTTCAAGTCTCCCAGTGGAGCCTGGGTGCCTGAGAGCCTGAGAATCAGATGGCCCTGGCCTCTTCGTAGTCCCAGAGACCCCTGAACCAGTTATGGCTGTCCTGTTCCCCAGACTGTGCTTTCCCACCCCTGAAGCAGTGTCCCAGGACTTCCATATGGTCCTACACCTACCCAGCAACATCTTGGGGTAAGTGTGGTCAACGTCCAGTGCCATGCCTCCCCATGTGACAAAGCACTGTGACACTGGACACCATAACCTTATAGAATCTTAGGGTTGTTTTGCATTTCCCTGATGAATAAGGATGTCTAACATTTCTTTAGGTGCTTCTCAGCCATTCTATATTTCTCAGTTGAGTATTCTTTGATTAGCTCTGTACCCCATTTTAATAGGATTATCAGGTTCTCTGGAGTCTAACTTCTTGAGTTCTTTGTATATATTGGAAATTAGCCCTCTATAAGATGTAGGGCTGGTAAATATCTTTTTCCAGTCTGTTGGTTTCTGTTTTGTTCTATTAACAGTGTCCTTTGCCTTATAGAAGCTTTGTAATTTTATGAGGTCTCATTTGTTGATTATTGATCTTAGAGCATAAGTTGTTGGTGTTGTGTTCAGGAAATCTTCCCCCTGTGCTCATGCATTCAAGGTCTTCCCCTCTTTCTACTCTATGAGAATCAGTGTCTCTGGTTTTATGTGGAGGTCCTAGATCCACTTGGACTTGAGCTTTGTACAAAGAGATAAAAATGGATCAATTTGCTTTCTTCTACATGCTGACTGCCAGCTGAACCAGCACCATTTGTTGAAAATGCTGTGTTTTTTTCCACTGGGTAGTTTTAGCTCCTTAAGGGATTTATTAATTTCCTCTTTTACAAACTCCATTATATTCATAAATACTATAAAGGGTCCTTGTGCTTCAACTATGTTGCATTTCTCAGTGTCTACTCTAGGGTGGTATGGCTCTAGTGGAGGCTTGCTGTCTTTGTGTGTGTGTGTGTGTGTGTGTGTGTGTGTGTGTGTGTTTGTTTGTTTGTGGGTGTTGTTAGATAAGCACACACATACATATATGGTTTTTATATGTGTGTCTGTGTTTGTGTGTATGAATCTATTTAATATGATTATAAATCAAGTTTCTGGTATTTGGTCTTGTCTTTGTTGAATGGGTGTTTTGTCACATGGTTTCTTTTGCCCTCTCTGGTTCTGAGGAGTGTGTGGTAGCTATGTGTTGCCTGTTAGAAGATGCTTTGTGGATTCTGCTGGATGTGGCTTTTAGGGCTTTTTAGGGCTTGAATTTATTGGGAGCTGATATTTAGCAATGAGGATGATCTAGAAGGATGAGAATACTGAGGGGGTTCATAGGGGGGAAAAAGCAGGACATTCCATCAGGACCCACTTAGCAATTAGGGTCCAAAAGTGAGTAGGAGGCCCATTAGTCTGATATAGAGCTGGGGATGATAACTGGGGTGGGGGGTGTATTTGAACAAAGGAATGGAGACTAAAGTTCTGAAGCTTGCCTACCTGCTTTGCCTACTTGCTTCTTGACATGCTCAAGCATGTTAGCTATGTCCATGCCTATGAAAGATAATTTTAATAAGATTATTAGAAATCGGAGGACCTACCTTATAAATGGGCTGATTTCCTAGGCATGGGTTCTTGGATACATAAGAAAGAACACTAAGCCAGAATCACTACCATTCATTACTCTCCCATTCCTGACTAGAAATATAGTGTGACCCATTGCTATGAGCTCTTGATGACCAATTTTCCTACCAGGAGAGATTGTACCTTCAAACTGTAAGTCAAAATAAACCCTTTGTTCTTTAAGTTACTTTTGTTAGGGAATTGTATCACTGTAACAGTAAAAGTAATTATGACACTCCATTCAGGGTAAATCCTTGTCATTTCAGTAATCCTTTCTGGAAATACCTTCACAGACACCAACAGGAACACCTCAACAACTCAAGTGATTCTAAATCCAGCTAAGTTGGTGATGAATTTCAACTGTCTCAGCATGTATTAAAATATTCATCACATAAATAAAATCATGGATTATTATTTGAAAGGGTTTAGAAAAATTTTGGGGTGTTCTTTAATGAATACTACATCACTTATATATTTCCTTTCACATAGTAGTAGACAATGGCAAAGGCTAGAATCTCACTAACAGATTGATTTCTTCGCACCTCCTAAATTGAGATGATTAATGGACTTGGATCATCTTGTCATAGTCAGAGAGGACTTGGAGTGAATGTAGAGAAAATAATATGAGTCACACAGCTCTTCTTATGGAAAAGAAATAAAGGGGAACTAGAAAGGACCAAGGAAGAAAGGGTGTACTGATAAGGAGAAGAAGAGGGAGATACAAAGTGAGTGAGTTTTATATAACACCAAGAAGAATTTTATAGAATACTTTCTCAGGGAAAAGGAAGGAGCTTTTGTATTGAACTTTCCATTTCTAGAAGAAATCAATTGTGTTTCTTCCCAGGGAGAAACAGAACGAAGAAGCGTAACCAATAAACTTACTTAAAACAAAACATTTGTTAAAGGTCATTTAAGTAAATGAGCAATTGTACCTGAACCTTGGGGCTTTAGAAGATTGCCACTAACATGGGCCAGCCACAGTTAGATGGTGAAATGTAGCTGCTGGCTGTGGTTGCATTTGATGGCCAAAGGCTGCTAAGTCAAATTAAAGACAGTCGTTTAAAAATTCCAGTCACATAATGGCACCAACAGCCAGCAATGGAATTAGCAGGAATCATCTCTCTGTGCAGGCATCAGCTACTCTCCTATGGCTGGAATAATTGCCACTTTCCAGGGAAGACCTGGCAGTGGACCTTCCCTATCTGTCTAGGACACCTGGTCTTTTACTGGAATGCCACTGGTACATCAGTGTTGCCCCTACTCCCCAAGACTCCCAGAAATAGGTTGCAAAAGACAAGAGGTATGCAGAAAGCTGATGACCTGTTTTTCTCCCCACTCAGGATTAGCATCATAGAATATTGTTTTAACATAATGATAGATCTATAACCTGTCTTGTAAGAAACACCTTTATTCAGGTGTAAGTGCAGAATATAAACATTTGGGGGAGGAGTAAAATGGTGAACTCTGATTCTTATCTTGTCTGCCTAGCATCCTCACCACCACAGCCTGATGTTCTTTCATCTGAAAGGCTTTAAGAAAGCATCCTCCCTTTGTTGTTGCTGGGTGTTTTGGAGACTAAAGCTGCCACTCAGTGGTTGAGCTCCTGCATGATAGAGCTCATGCACTTGGCTCTTGAGTCAATTCTAAGCAACAAATGATAAGGGGGGAAAAATAAGGAGGGAGTAAGACAAAAGAAAATGTTAAGAAAGTTGAAATACGTTATTTGTTAAAGACTTGATCTCTTCTCATTTCCCTCATGCATTTTAAAGGAAATAAATGATTAAAGAAAGAAACAGCTTTTTCAGTCGCTTCACATTTTCTGATCTGAATGGATGCATTTCTGCTTTTGAGCATAGGACCCTCTAGCACTTCAGAGGACATGGTGTACAATTTCTTTTAGTGTTTCTTTGTGAAACCAGAGGTCCTTGACAGCATCTCACCAGATTGGCTAACACCAGGAACTTGAACTTACAACTGGATATAGTTAAGATAGTGTAGCTGCAGAATAAGAGAATGCTCAGCCAGCAACCCCAAAGTGTTATGCCCTGGGGCAGGGAAGAAAAAAAACAACAACAACCAGAAAGCAGAACCCAGAGTCTTGGCCTCCAGATAGGCAAGCACTTTGGAAGAGCTGATCAGGCCACTGAACCCTGTTTGTCTGTCCACCATTCTGATGGCCTCCTGAGTATCCTGGATATCTGTTTTGCATGTTCCTTCAGTTTTATTTAGCATTTAATTGACAAGTAAGAATCATGCGTGTCTACCATGATGCATTCTCACATTGCAGATAATGAAAGCAGAATAATCAACATATTCATTACCTTCATACTTACCAGTCACACACTTACCATTTCTTTATGGGGAAAATGTTTAAAATCAACTTACTTAACAATCCTGAAGCTCTGGAAGCATGAGAACAGGCTGTACTTTATAGTAGTGCACTTGAACCTCCTTTTCTAGTCTTTGACCCAATTGACCATCATCTCACTTTTCTCTGTGAACCCTTCTCATACTGGATGGAAGCCACTAGTAACCACTATTCTCTGAATCTTATGCTCCATTTTTTTATATTTCCACATATAAATGAAAGCATATGGAGGGTATTGTTTTGTTTGTCTTTTATATATGGTTTGATTACATGCTGAAAGATAAAACTGAGTGCTTAGGTCACCAAATATAGAAAAATCAACTCCAAATGGATATACTGAAACATAGAACAAAGTTGTAAATACACTCAGGTAAAACAATGAACATTAGTCTGGGCATCGACTTCCTGGCTATGGCCCCAAAACAAGGGCAAATATATACAAATAGGATCACAACAAACAAAAAAACTATCCAGAAAACAAAGGAAACAATTACAAACTGAAAAAGACAACCTATACAGAAGAAGAGAAATATTTCCAAGTCACACATTTGATAAAGACCTATTATTTTTAAAGATTGAAAGAGAGATAGAGAATTAAAAATTATAATAAAATTGGAGAAAGGAAGCAAATAAATATCTCTCAATATGCAACATATAGGCTAGCAGATATATGTAAAAATGTCAAGCATGCATAAAAATCAGAGAAATTCAAAGCTACCAGGAGATATCAGCTCTCCCATGCTAAAATGAGTACTATTAAAAAGACAAAAGATAAGCATAAATGTAAGTGTGAGAAAATGGGGGGGGACTCTTTATATATATATATATATATATATATATATATATAGTATTTCACTTTGTAACTCAAGAAGAAATGCTAGCATTTACAGTACCATGGATAAATCCACAGGGAAGTTTCATTTGAAATCACCCACAAGGTTGGCTCATAAGCATGTAAGTTAAGGACTGGAGGGTGAATGTTTTACTTAAATACCTTGGACTCAGAGGAACACATCCTTGTCCTTCCCACATAGCTGCAAAATAGCAACACTGCAGCCTCCAAGTATAATGCCACTTTGAAACCATTTCTCCTTATTCTAGAAGTTTGAGAGACATGCCTTCTTGCTAACTCAGTCACTTATCTCTCACCAATAATGATTATAATCATAAGTTTGTATATTCCTTGAGTTCTGTCATTGCTATGTCACCAAATGGGTCCAAGGTGAGCCTGAACTGCCACCACACATGCACACACACACCCAGCAGAGACAGACTGCCCTTCCCAGAAGTACATAGGTCTGAATTCAGGTAGAGACAGGGAGGCCTTGATTCAGAATCAGAGAGTGTGACAAGCTTTGAAGAAAAGATGACTCTCAGCATTGAGGCTGCTTCTGAAGACCACTGCAGACTGTGATGAGCCAGAGATGAAGAGCAGGGGAGAGGTCAGCTATTGGTTCAGAGTTGAATACCTGAGGGTTCATCTGCTTATCGAGGAGCAAATTAGAGAATGACCATTATTCATGATTAAATAAATCTGTTAAAGCCACACTAATTTATAAACTTCTCAGATGTCCACTGTAAGCTAATGGGCATGCTTTCATTCAGCTCAACGTTTTGTTGTTTTACTTTTGTTTATTATTTTATTAAACAGAGTTATATAAGGCTATTTTCATGCTGCTATATAATATCATTTGAATTATACATCCCTCTATGCTCTGGTATTTTCCACTTTTCCCCTCTTCTCACTCCCATTCTCCTACACAGTTTACCTTCACCTTCATGTCATATGTACATATGTGATTTCATGGATCTATAAAGGCTGTGACCTAAAAATGAGAGAAAATGTGCAATAGTTTTTTTTTTTAATTTCTAAAACTGGCTTAATTTATTAAATATGATTTTCATTAGTTGTATCTCTTTTCCAACAAAAAACATACCTGCATCCTTCTTCATGACTGGCAACTAACTATTCTATTGTATATATGCACTACATTTTATTTATCAACTCCCTTGTTAATGGACACCTAGCTTTGTTCCACAACTATTGTGAGCTTAGTTTACTACTGTAATAAACATCAACACAAAATTATCTCTGTAACATGTTCACCTGGCATCTTTGGGGCAAATGCACAAGAGTGGAATAGCTTGACTTTATATTATGTCTACTTTTAGTTATTTGCTGAACCCACATAATGATTCTTATCAGCTATAAATAAGAGCTTATCAGAATTTGCTGTCATTTGTTTGTTTTGAAGATTGTTTTATTTTTTTATTTCTGATGTGGGGTGTGTGTGTGTGTGTGTGTGTGTGTGTGTGTAAAAATGTTCACACAGGCTACAAGGCAAGCACCAGATTCCATGAATGCAATGAATCACCTGATTAATGAGTCCTCATATCTTCACTCTGGTTCTCTGATAGAGCAATAAGTTTCCTTAAGTTCTGAGCTCTCTCTCGGGTCTTGTCATTTGTTTTCTTAACACCTACTATCCTGACTGAGGTGAAACATAATCTCAATATAGTTCTTATTTGCATTTCTTTGATAGCTAAGGATATTGAACTTTTTCAATATGTTCATTGGCAATTTCTACTCCATCTTTTGAGAACTATCTGCTTATTTCACAACCTCAATTCCTGATTATGTTGTTATATTGTTTCACTCATTATGGACAGTAGTATTTTATTTGTTTCTGTACTCTAGATATTAATCCATTATCAGAACGATAGCTAGTAAACATTTTTCTCCCAATTTATTTTATTGTTATACATAAACTTTGTAATGTCATGGAATCCCATTATCAACTATTAGTGAAAATGAATTCCTAAGTAATTGAAGTCCTATTTGGAAAGAGTTTGCAGACACTGATAGTTTCAAAGGGTTTGACAATCAGCTTTGTTGTTTCAGGTCTAATATTAAGGTTTTCTGCTCATTTGGAACTGATTTTCATACAACGTAGAAAATTGGGATCTAGCTTCATTCTTCTACAAGTGAATAACCAATTTCACTAGCACCATTTGATGATGAGGCTCTCTTTTCTCCAATGTGCATTTTTGGCAATTTTGCCAAAATTCAGGTTGTTTTAACTGTGTTGTTTTACATCTGAGTTCTCTATTTTGTTCTATTGATCTATATGCCTATTTTTGTGCCAGTATCACATCATTATTATATTATTCTCTATTACAAATTAAAACGAGGTATGATGATAACCTCAGCATTATTTATTTTGCTCAGAATTTCTTTACTTATCTGGGATCTTTTGTGCTTCCATATGAATTTTAAGATTTTTTTCCATTTCTGTGAAAATGACAGTGGAATTTTGATGAGAATTTAACTGAACCTGTAGCTTGCCTTCAGTATATCCATCTTCAAAGTACTGAACAACACTTCTAATCCACAAAGATTATGGTTCTGATTTCTAGTGTCTTCTATTTCTTCAGTGTTTAAATTTTCATTGTTAGAGCTCTATCATTACCTTGCTTTGTTTTATTCATAGAAATTGTGTAAGGGGATTTTGGTGTTTTGTACAAGAATTGTTCTCAGAGGCTCACATATTTTTTCCAATTTATTTAGGTATTTACTTCATTTACATTTTAAATGCTATCCCCAAAGTCCCCTATACCCTCCCCCCCACCCCTACCCACCCACTCCCCCTTCTTGGCCCTGGTGTTTCCCTGTACTGAGGCTTATGAAGTTTGCAAGACCAAGGGGCCTCTCTTCTCAATGATGGCTGACTAGACCATATTCTGATATATATGCAGCTAGAGACACGAACTCTTAAAGTGCTGGTTAGTTCATATTATTGCTCCACCTATAGGGTTGCAGACCCCTTCAGCTCCTTGGGTACTTTCTCTAGCTCCTCCATTGGGGGCCCTGTGTTCCATCTGATAGCTGACTGTGAGCATCCACTTCTGTGTTTGCCAGGCACTGGCATAGCCTCACAAGAGACAGCAGGGTCCTTTCAGCAAAAACTTGCTGGTGTTTGCAATAGTGTCTGTTTGGTAGCTGATTATGGGATGGAACCCTGGGTGAGGCAGTTTTTGGATGGTCCATCCCTTTGTCTCAGCTCCAAACTTTGTCTCTGTAACCCCTTCCATGGGAGATTTGTTCCCAATTGAAATAAGGAGCAAAGTGTCCATATTTTGGTCTTCCTTCTTCTTGAGTTTCATGTGTTTTACAGATTGTATATTGGGTACTCTAGGTTTCAGGGATAATATCCACTTATCAGTGAGTGCATATCATGTGAGTTCTTTTGTAATTGGGTTTCCTCACTCAGGATGATACCCTCCAGATCCATCCATTTGCCAAGGAATTTCATAAATTCATTGTTTTTAATAGCTGAGCAGTATTCCTTTGTGTAAATGTACCACGTTTTCTGTATCCATTCCTCTATTGAGGGACATCTGGTTTCTTTCCAGCTTCTGACTATTAT
>NC_034602.1:17112452-17131613 GCF_900095145.1 Mus pahari
TTTTAGATCCTGGGTGATTTTGTTCAATTCCATCTCCTTTTGGTAGCGTTTGGTAGTGTTTTCCTCTAACTCTTTAAGAGATTTTTGTGTTTCCACTTTAAAGTCTTCTGTTTACCTCCTTCTTAAAGCCCTCCATCATCATCATGAGATGTGACTTTAGATCCATGTCCTGCTTTTCTGGTGTGATGGTGTATCCAGGACTTGCTATGTTGGAAGAGTTTGGTTCTGATGATGCCAAGTATCCTTGGTTTCTGTTGCTTCTGTTCTTATGCTTGCCTCCTGCCATCTGATTATCTCTAGTGCTTGTTGCCCTCAATATATCTGATTGGAACCTGTCCTTCCTATAATCCCAGTTGATTCAGGACTTCTGAGTTCAGATTTCTCTGTGATTCTTTGATTGTGGGCTCCTGTGAACCTGAGATTCTTGGCAGTCAAGCTCTTCTGAGACCCTCAAATACTACTGTGACCCAGCTCCTCTTATCCTGGGCTCCTGTTGTCCTAAGATCCTGGGTGTGTTATAGTGTGTGGAAGTGGTATCTCCTTTGAGGACCGTGGAGTTGTCTGGTCTGTTCGAAACCAAGGTAAACCTGAACTGATTAAAATGAACCTGAGCCTCTGGTCAGGAAAGTCTCTGGTGTCCTTGCTCCTGCTGTCACAGGCCTGTCACTATTGAATTGGTGCAGCTGTTGTGTTCCACTCATCAGTGATCCTAAGATTGCTTGGACAGGTCGCTAGGGACCGAGGGGGTGTCCGCAGAATCCGTGCCCTTGGTGACCCAGTGCTGGTACAGACCTAAAGGGACTTGTGCCCCTGGTCAGGCCGGTTCTCTACTTCCCTAGTGCTGTCTTATGACCACTGAGTGATTGGATTGGAGCAGAAGTTGTGCTCCACTCACCAGTGATCCTAAGATCGCTTGGGCAGTCCTCTAGGGACCGTACAGGTGTCTGCCCACTCCGTGCCCTAGGTGACCATATTTTTTTCTCTTAAAGGCAGTTTATAAAATAATCATGACCAAAAATTACATAAAAATAAAAATAATTTACTAAATTAAGCCCAGATTTTTCCCATGAATCAAATATTTTTAAATTAAATTTAATTTTTTTATTTATTCATTTTATATCCCACACACTGCCCTCTCCCAGTCACCCTTCCCACAATCTTTCCCCCTTTCCTCTTCCTCTTCTCTTCTGAGTGGAGGCTCCCCTGGATACCCCACACACACCCTGGCACTTCAAGTCTCTTCAAGACTGCTTCCTCTCCCTCTAAGACCAGACAAAGCAGCCCAGATAGAACATGTCCAATGTATAGGCAACAGCTATTGAGATAGCTCCCATTCCAGTTGTTCAGGACCCACATGAAAACCAAGCTGCACATCTGCTACATATGTTTGGAGAGGCCTAGGTCCAGCAAGTATATGCTCTTCAGTTGGTAGTTCAGACTCTCAAAACCCCATAGACAGAGATAATTGAGAGGGAGGTGAGGAAGGGATTGGAAGAGGGTACAGGATCAGGTGTTAGGAGGGACAGGAGTGATGTCCAGGTGGCTAAGAGAATGAATGGAAATCTGCAACTGATGAAAATGAGGAGGTGGGGGGGGGATCTTGACGCAAGACAGATACCTGGGATAAGGGAGGCACCCAAGAATCAAAGTCTAGCTGTGCCTTACAACATTGGGCATAAAGAACCTGAAGAGGTCACCTCCTATAGCCAGGCAGGAACCCCAATGGAGGGATAGACACACCAACCTGCCCAAAAAACTATCTACCCAGAATTTATCCCATCTATAAGAAATGTAGTCACGGGGGATGGAGCAGAGAGTAAGAGAATGGCAAATCAAAACTGGCCCATCTTCACACCCATCCCACGGGAAAGCACCAATCCCTAACACTATTAATGATACTTTGTTATGCTTGCAGACCAAAGCATGCTGTTCTCTGAAAGACTCTACTCAGCACCTGACTCACACAGATACCTATATCCACTCTTTGGGATGCATGAAACTTGATGGAGGAAATGTGTTACTGTGGCAGGGTTGAAAGTTTCAGATCCATTCCAGTCAGCATTCTCTGTGCTTGTGGATCAGATGTAAGCTCTCAGCTACTACTCCAGTACCATGCCTACATGTCTGCTGCCATGCTCCCCATCATGATTGTCAGGGACTCATCCTCTGACATTACAAGTACCAATAATTACTTACTTCTATAAGTTGCCTTGGTCATGGCATATTTCTACTGAAATAGAAAAGTAACTAAGATGTGTGTGATTATGACTAGAGTAATTTTTCAAACTGAGTTTTGACATGGCAACCTGGAAGTTACTAGTTCCCACTTATTTCTGAGACATCTGGCCACCAGCACTATGAAGCCCTCATATTTCACTACTCCAGAATTGTGAGTTTGTTCTACTTTCAAAACTGCTTTCTTTTCTGTGAAACAAACCAACCTTTTTCAAGTGGTGTCTCTATTCCATTCTTAGTGTTGATCCCTACATTACCCATCACTACTCACTCTTGCTTACTTTTGCTCAGAAGAACCCCTCACTCTCTTTGAGTCCTGAGTTTTTACAGCCTTAGCTTCCACCAGTACGAACTGATTGTCCCAGCCTCTAGAAGAGAAACTGCAGTGGTCGAAGTTTAGAAAAAGTGCATACCCTAGTGTCCTGACTCTTATCTTGCTTGGAGAATCAAGAATTCTGTTCAATAACAATTAGCCAAAAAGCAATTGATCAATGAACACATGTGGTTCATTTCCTAAATTTACCTACAAAGATTAAATTGAAAACCATACAACAATGAAAAAGTAAAAACAAATTCTCCTATATTGGTACCAAACAAAGATAAAGATATGGCTCCATCTAATAAGCTGTTGACTTAGAAGAAAAGATTCAAGACAATCAGAAGTATCCTTCTGGAGCTCCCTGGTGGAAAAAAAATATTTTTCTTGTTCACGGAATTCACCTGCAAGGTCACATGATGTCTCAACTGTGTTCTCCTCACAGAAAAATTCCACAGCCTTAATAATTTTCTATCTCCCTCAATATACTGGAAAGCCTTCAAAGTTTCTATTGATTATACCTACACTACCTTGAAAACTTTTCCAAAGAAAAGACATAGATATTTGACAAGGGAAGATTGGAAATGGTAAACAGGTATAGCTAATTTATTTTCTTATAAAATAATTTTATTACAAATGTTCTTTTTTTAAATTAGATATTCTCTTCATTTACATTTCTAATGCTATCACCTTCTCTAGTTTCCTTTCCAAAAGTCCCCTATACCCTCCTCCTGCCCTGCTCCCCAACCCACCCATTCCCACTTCCTGGCCCTGGCATTCCCCTGTACTGGGACATATAACCTTCACAAGATCAAGGGCCTCTCCTCCCATTGATGGCTGACTAGGCCATCCTCTGCTACATATGCAACTAGAGACACAGCTCTGGGGGTGCTGGTTAGTTCATATTGTTGTTCCTACTATAGGGTTGCAGACCTCTTCAGCTCCATGGGTACTTTCTCTAGCTCCTTCATTGGGGGCCCTGTGTTTTGAGAAGGGATTGTTCTCAAAGTTCCAAGCCAAGTTCTCTTTGACCTTCCTTTCTGCCCTGATTCCATTCTCTTCCAACTTGCTTTGGGAACATGTCACCACTGCTGGGATGAGAAGAGGATGAAAAGGTGAGAGAGGGAGAGACATGCAGGGAAAAGAGCACACACCTGAAACTGTCTGCTTCTCCTCTTCCCAAGTTTAATGAAAACCACTTGATGCTAGCATGTCTGTTGAGGCCTCAGAAAAATGCAAATGTCAATGACCTTGAATGACTGCAGCAAATGTGATGAAAGTGCTCCTTGATGCTCCATGAGCCCTCTGGGCTACTCATAGACTTGCCTATTAAGAGCCCATTAACTCCAGAGGACAAGCTTCATCACTTGTATTCCAACCTGGGTTTGTAAAGGAATGGAATGCTGCTCTGTAGTGGCATCCAGCCCTAACTTTTCTCTCTGTTATATGTATATGTACACATTTCCATTTTTCTGCTTCATATTTACTGACTTTTGCTACTTTTAGCTTAAGTGTAGACAACATAACATTTTCCTTTTGCTTAGAGATCCCCCATGGCCACATAGTTAGTGCTTCAACCACTTTCTTTGCTTTATTACTTCAATTTGATTCAAGGCTTTTCTGAGACCTTTTGACATTTCTCCATCAAGTCTGCCACTTAGCATACAAGGTAACAGTCTTTTGAAAGCATTGTGGAGTGCTGAACGTAGTTACTGAGTCAGCCCTTTGGTGATTATATGCTAGGGTACAATGACAGTTCCTGACAAGGAGTCAGCCTTTCCTAGTTTGGTATTTATGATCAAGTTCTGCAACCATTAAATACACTTATATGCTTTTAAAAGTCTACCTGTGACTTATCTGTCTGTAATAGTTCATGGTGGTTGAAAGTTCTTTTCCTGTTAGCATCAAGAATAGTGTACAAAAGATAATACGCTTGGCTTTGGCAGTAGAACACAGAGCTTAGTTCTTACCTACTTTCACATATGCCTTTGCTGTGCATGATCCTATTTACAGTTCCTCAGGAAGCAATGGTAGCCTTTGTGCCCCCATCCCATGAAGATAAGACAGAATCATATTGTGGCAAAAATCTTCAGAGTTCATTTGAAACAGTACTTACCAAAAAGAGGAACTTTCTGGAAATACTAAAGGCAGAAACAAATAGCTTCCCCCACATTTCATCCTTGATAAGCATGAGTTTCATGAGTGACACCATGGTTTAAGAGCAAGAATTACACAAAACACAGGCTGTAATGTTGCTTGGTGCATCTGCTTTTCTGAGATTTGTTTTAGCTGTTTGCCTCTGTTACCCAGAAACAACAGAACAACCCACTATGGACCAAAAGTCATTTCTATACAGAATTAGCCAAGATTGTTATTTGTCATATTTAAGAATGCCAGACCTAAACTACATGGATCTTTTGTGCCTTAATTATCTTGGTAAGTGGACAAACTCTGGTTTCACTTCAACTGGCTCAAGGAGGCATGGCTGGCAACATTTATTTTTGCACTTTCCCAGAAGCCCATAAACAAACCTAGAACGATCTGTCTTCCTTGGCATACGCTTTGCTCTGTTAGTGGTTCCCTGGAAACAGACAGCAAAGTTATTTGCCAAGCTTTAACAACAACCCATAGCTATGTGCCACTTGGCTTACCCAAACTGGAAAACATGTACTGTGACACCCAAGAACTTCATCATAAGGGAGACAGCCTTAGAATGGAAGAATGGTAGTACTGGCAGAGACCATAGATTCCCTTGCATTCTAATGATATAGAAAAACTCTGAGCAAAATGGAAGAACAGAGCATACATGAAATAACTAATGCCAAATCCTTCTAACTCACTCATAAACATCTGTAGAATTCCATACACATGAAAAGACTTGGACTGAGTATTCTGAGCTGTGACACAGGTGGACCTCTCCCATAGCTTTACAGTCTAGTCTCTCCCAAAGGTCTTCTGGTGGCTTTTGGTGACTGTCTTATGATTTTATTAGAGTAAAGGTGATGACAACTCTAGACCTAGTCAGTCACCACTAGAGAAGTATATAGTACGGGCTACAGATGAAGACTTAAAAACATGAGCTCTAGGGAAACAGTGTAGATATCACCTGTAGTTTATACCTTGCTCATAAATAAAAGGTGATAGTGTTAACCCATGCCTGAATTAAGATGATACATCCTGTTCTCTTCTACAATACTCTCCCAGAGATTACTGAAGGAACAGTGAAGAAACATGGACCTTCCAATTCAATTTTTTGAAGCATTATCTTATGATCTTCCCAAGTTTCATTCTCAGAATCTTTAAGCTAAATATTTTAAGGAAGGTAGAGGTTCATATCTCTGACTCTGTAAAACATGTCCTCTCACTAATCTATAAGCTCACAGAGGCTGACAGCTACCTTAAAGTCATGCCTGGGATACACTATATTCACCAAGGAAATGGATGATCAACCCCAAAACTAGCCAGAGTAGCGACTTAAGGAGATAAGAGAAGGAACATTGTGTGATGTACCCCTTATGCAACCCAAATGATGTCACCTGTTAATGGCTAAAAGTTTTCCTGCTAGCATCATGAATCCCTAGCCCCTATGTGTCCTGCAGTAAAAAAGTTTCAAAAATGAATACTTGAACAAGACTATGCATTGAACCTGAATGTGGATAAAAAAGAAAATATGTGTGTTTGGGTATATGCACATAGTGTAGTGTGAAAGAAAAAGAAGACAATGTAAGTCTAAAAGGAATGGCTGAACATCAGCCCTTACAGGGTGTGATTCTGTTGCTGTGCCATCTGCAGAGTGTGAATTAGAAGGAAGCTGTAGGAGCCACAAGCAGGGGAGAAATAGGAAAAGCAAGTAACTCCACTACTTTAGCAGCTTATGTAATTTTTCCATATTTAAAATCTTCTGTGCTTCTGCAAAGCTTTCTAGCACAGAGGCTGCAAAGGAGAGAAAAAGATTTCATATGCTGAGGCTCAGAAAATTCTGAACCCCACCTTTAAGTTTCCCAGGCATTGTGAAAAAGGCATCATCTTCAATAATAACCACAGTCCACCCAATAGTAACAATCTCACAGTGCCCCGTTTGCCACCAACCAGATCTTGGTCTGAATTCAGACTGAATCATTGTCTGATAGAGCTGCCCAACACCACGGGGCAGCAAGAAGACAAAGACTGCTTGGATACACATTCCAGTGCTTATGGATTTATTACCTGGGCAAGTTGCTTAACTATGTTGCATCCATTTTGTTGACAATAAAATAGAGATAATGGCCCATTCCTCATAGTGTTTTACAAGGACTGAGTCAATACTCATAAAGTGGCATGTGGTACAGAGAAAATACCAAGTGGGAGTAAGCACTTGTTAGCAGCTGTGGATCCCTTGTTTCCCATAGTTGCAAAATGGGCCTGCAGCTCTGATAGATTTACCAAGATCTATTCCCCCTTACTCAGCCCCACTTAGTTCTACCAAGAATACCAGGCAGCTTCATAGCACTCTAGGCCCTATTTAGGAACAATGTTCCAGTGCAGGCACCATATGTTTAACTACCACCACAATGCCTACAGTGTTATACTTTCTTCCCACTGAGCACACGTTAGAATTTCAGTGGGGGCCTTGGGTGCTCTCCCATCACAAATCAAAAGGTGTGCATGTTAAAACAGCTTTAAGTCAAACCCAAACTCTTTGATGTTTACTTAGGTTCAGTTTTTCCATCTTGTAAAAATACAAGTAAATAACTATGGAGATTTCCTGAAGTGACTACATAAATAAAGAAGAAAATTCATATGGTAACAATGTGACATAGCAGCCAGTACACTGCCCAGTGACAGAATGTATTTCCATTGCCATCTTCATAATAATTTGATTGCCTGCCCCATCACATGTTACTAAGCTATGATCCTTCTCTGGACAAAGCTCACATCATCTCATTTTGACACACATTATATTACCTAACTTCCTGTAGTAACTGCATAGACTTGTTACAATTCCACTAAATTGCACCAAGTATTTAGCATATCAACTCTGATTATGAATTAGAATCATTTTGACCAGCTAAGAAAAGCAGTATTTATGATCTACCCTCCAAAATATGATAATAAGTCAGATCCTCCAGGAGAAGTTTTCAAATGTCATATCATGTCAAAGGTCCCCAAAACAATCTACAAAGGAGTTAGAGTTTGTGGTTCACTCCCTTCTCATTCATTTCTGACCATTTCCTTGATATCCAGCCCTTGTTTACAATGAAGCTAGGTGGGTAGTGTGATATACTTCTTTTATAACCTATTCTGAATTATTAATAAGTCATTCTCAAGTATGAGCACTGACACAGAGTGAAGTGCACAGGAGTCACATCAGATAAAGGAATGATAAAGAAAACAAGAACTATTTTCAGTTGATAGAGCTAGAAAAATAAAACAGCATCCCATGAACTGAATTCAACTGTTATGCCTTCAGGGCTTATTATTATCATTATAAGGCATGATTATGGATTCTATTTATGAAAAAATATTATCCATTGTACTACATGAATATATCATTATATCACATATCGCTGTGTCTTCTATTAGAGATGCTAACTGAATGACTCTCCCAATATGGAGACTTGAGTCTATATCATTTAGACTTGACAGGTTTAAAGAAAAAAATGAGTCACACAGTTAGGTGAATAGAGAGGGGGAAAAGATCTAAGAATGGGGAAAGAGATGAATATGACTAAAACTTATTTCATAAAATTTTCAAATAACTAACAAAAATTTAAATGATAATAACAAATCTTTAGAAGAAAAGAAACCATCTTCTCTGCTTGACAAAACAAAAAGTCCTGGATTCCCCTTCCTTGTAGTGTGAATCATTTACCTTGAGGCTTCTTGAATTAATCTTGAATCCCAGAACTCTTATAGTCTGGGTTCTATCCAGTATTCAGTTTGGTGACTGCAAGTAAAGAGACCCAGGATCATCATTTTAGTTTTCTTTGCAGCAATATTCTGTTAATTTCTTTGTTTTGTTTTAACCTCTATAGACATAAAGATATTTCTCAAAATCTCTAGAGGTATTCTTATTGTGAAAACTACTTCAAATTCTCTTTTCTGAGAACCTTGGTGGGGAGAATAATTACAGGGTACTGACATTGTTCTACAATTGCCTCATAGCAAAGTAACTGGGGTCTCTGTGTCTTTTGCTCATCTGGCTTAAATGTAAGGAAAGAAAAATGAAGCTCTGTAGAGATGTTTGTCAAGCAGTCCTCTTAGTGCTTTGTGCACTATCTAAATTTCACTACTAATTCCATGCTGTTGGTATTCACCTCCCAATTTAGCAAAGTAGAAAATTAATATTCTGTTACCATGAGGTCAAACAACCTCATGCAAGTAGTCTGAGGAAAGACTGAATACAATTTGACTTTATATAAGACCTGTTGGATTTTCTGATAGAGCTTTTGCCCTTTCTTAATATTTACAATGTGATTGTTAAGGATCTCAGAACCAGAGCTCAGCAACCATTCAAATTCAAGCCCCAAATTTTAGCTGTTTCATATCATATTCATACACTCATTAGTTTAATATCTAAATTTACTCAGAAAAGTGATATACCTGGAATATTTTAAGACAACAAAATGTATCAGAAATGGTTTCTGTCCATTTAATACATTTATAAACTGTTAAAGGAAAGAAACTTTATACTTAATTAAAATTAGGACATGTCAGTGTCTCTAGTCAAGAAGAGGAGCAGCAAAGATGTCATGTGACAAAGGATATATCAACAGATAATCTTCTGAGTATAGCTTTGGTGGGTTAAAGTTAAGATATTAAGGTGGAGTTAGTTAAGATCAGAACACAGAAGCAAAGACACAAATACCCACATGATACAGTCAGGATTCACAGAACCTGAAAATATGTGTGGTCTAATTCAAATGCTATATCTACTGTGGGAGTTGGGGATCCATATTGCTAACAAGCTCGTAGGAGGTGTTTTGGTAACCATAATATAATTTACAAGAATCTACCAAAGGTCAAGATTGTCAATATGAATAGACTTCTATGAGGACATGGCCTAAAGGCCAGGAGGTGTGGCAGGTACGTAGGGAAAACTCAAGGACAACATGGAAAATATTAGGAAGTTCCCTGATAGTACTAACTAGCAGAAGCATGATGTTTCCATTTTCTCTCACTTCTGTCAGTGGAAAGCTGTTGGGTCAGCTTTGCAAGGATAGAGTCAGTGCTACTCAGTACTCCCATTTAAAATAAGACACATAGAAACAGAGGCATCTAAAGAAAATCAGTGTCTGGGCCTCACTCAAAAACTCAAAGTGCTTAGGACCAAGTTAGTACATTCCCAGTATTATAGTAGTTAAGTCAGCTTTATTCTTGTATTGGGTTTGTTGGTTTTCTAGTTTCCATGCTTTTTGCTGTTCCATGTTACCCTGTTTTATGCTCAAGCAATGTGGAATTTGGAGGTACTTCCAATGTTGGGCAGAAGATACACTTTGTGGTTTATGTCAAATGAGGAAATGGAAAACACACTTTGAGTGAAGAAACAGATTTAAGTGTGCATAACATTGACTGGGGAAATGGCTCAACAGAAAAAAAGTACTTGCTTGCAAGCATGGAGTCTTAAATTCAAGACCCAGAACCCACGATTTAAAAAAAAAAAAAAAAAAGTGTTATGTATAAGGAGTGGCTGTAGATCCTTTTTGAAAGTCTGGTAGAATTCTACAGTGAATCTATCTAGTCATGGACTTTTTTAGTTTGAAATCTTTTCATTGTTTTAAGTGTCCTCATTCCCCATGAGTTTGGTTAGGTTGATGACTTCCCTGGTTTAATTTTGGTACTTTAGCTGACTTACAAATTCATCCATATCTTTTATGCTTTCAAACTAATGGAAATGTCTATTTAAATGATTCTCATAAACTATTCTGAAAGTCTTTGTTTTCTATTGTAACAATTTCCTGTTCACTTCTGATTTTATTAATTTGGAATACATATGAATATATAATATTCATAGTCATGTTTTGAATATATATTCTAAATATATAAAATACTAGATAAAGGGGGTATATTCAAAGATTTGGAGGGAATAAAGGGAAGGGAAAATGATTTGATAATATTATAATCTCGAAAAAAAACTTTAAGAAGACTGTGTAATGATGCAAGCTTTGAACCCAGCACTAAGGAGGCAGAGACAGGCTCATCTCTAAGGTTGAGTGACCAGCCAACTTAGGTTATTTTGTATATGCATTTGTATTCTCAGGAGACTTTATTCCCCCCCCAAAAAAAAATGGAAGAAGCAAGACAAGGAAGAGATTCACAAGATGATTCATTGGTTAAATGGATTTGCCAAGACTGGTGACCTGATTTCAATCCCCAGAACATACATAAATTTATAAGGAGATAATTGATTCCATAAAGCTATCATCTGACCTCCATAATTGCACCATGACACACACACACACCATAGCATGTGTGCCCAAATACATACCATTCACTCATATATACAACAATAAAAATAAAACTAATAATCAATTTTTTAGTATATGGTTTCAGAGGATTGATACCTGAAACTGTACTATAGCCTAAACATATGCAGGCACATACCCTCATACATGCACATGTACACACACACATATGTGCATACATACACACACACACACGCACATGCAAAACCTACACATGCACATGCACACCCCCACGAGCATGTATAAATAAAATCTAAACAATTTCATAATATAACCTAAGGAATTAAGATAATTACTTATTACTAAGCAATAATTACTGGTGAAGATTTCATCTTAGTTTAGTACCAAAAGCATTTTTATTTATTAGCATTATTAAAGACACAATAAAGTTCTTCTTTGTAACCAACCAAGAATGTAGAAATTTGAATTGTTCTCATTTCAGTTTGGTTTATACTATAGCATGTGTTGACTGATTTTTCAGAAGGAATCTGATTTTTGAGATATGAGTTATAATGAAATTGGTAGTCAGATTAATTTGGCAAAGAATCCTTTACACAGACTTCTCACATTATAATCTAAGATGTCCAAAGCTCAAACATTTCTGCCAGAGAACCTTAAAAGATAAAATATCAAGGGCTCACTCATTAAAAAGTGAAGCCCTACCTGTATTAGGTCAATCTTGCCTACTTTGAGAATGCCAAGAATATAAAATCCACCACTGTTGATATTTTAGTAATCTGGGAGTACAAATTTGATTATTAAGTTTAGATCTTAACATCATAAAAAAAAGTCAAGGTGCTGTACAAAATAGAATGGCTACCTAGTTTAGAGGAAAGAACTGTGAATCCCTGGTAAAACTGCATCAAGCTCACCTTTAGAATTGATCCCACAATATATCCCAAAATCTGAGTATAGGTCATGCTGCTAATGATCACTTTAGGATCTTGACAACTTGGTTATATGAGTAAGATTCCTGGACTCCTAGACCAGTACACACCTCCTGTATTGTATAACAGTGTATTAAATTAGAGGGAAGAGTTGAAACTGGTAAGAAAATTGGTAGGAACCACAGTGAACTATCATGGTAGTGATAATCCATATGTATGTGAAATCTGCCACCTGGAAAAAGACCTTATGTGGGGCTTGCTACAAATGACTCTTATGTAATTTCTGCTCAATTATGCCCATGGCAAGAGCAGGACAAGGAACAAGAAAAAGTGGCTATTTTTAGTCCCAGTTTTCAGTTCAACCAGGGACTATCCCTCTCCAGACTCAGCAGATGGTGGACCAGACAGCTTTGTCTGATGACATAATTAGTTTTCAGCACCTCATTATCACCTCACAATGGAATCTAGAATAAAAGCTTAAAGTGCAGGATTTTAAAGGGCTTATTTGAATGCGGTAAAGTGAGTTCTTTAGGTTAATTCTCTCATCAGAATTGGGTTTGTCTACTTAGAAGGCACTGGAAAAGAATGGAGACTAAAGAGAAAACTGTATAAAGTCTCATGTCTCTCACATCAAAATATTGTCCAAACCATGATATGCATTCCTGATGAAACACAGTAAAGTCAGACATTTTGAAATACAAAGAAACTGGGGAAAAAGAAGACCTGAATTCTGGTTTCATGTCTTAAGCTAATTATGAGTAGAGGCAAGGTGAAATTTCTATTCCCTCATCAACAAGATGAAAAATATGGAGACATAATGATGAACATCACACTCCCCTTCTAAGCCTGAAACCTTTAATTTTAGTAACATTTAGATGAGGTCAACTTTGCAGCCTCTATGAGACATTTAGGAAAAATATAATTTTTCAGATAAAGTTATTTTGAAAATTGCTAAGCATTAGGAAGCATTATTTTTAAACAGAGAATAAATTTTGTGGCAGGGCCATCTGTCCCCAGCAATATTATGCCACCCACCCTGTGCCCAAACGCACTGGCTGAGATGGTAAGGGCCTGGGCCAGGTCAACAGAAAGTTGAGGCAAATGGAAGCTAAGTAACAGCCAAGCTTAAGATCTGCAGGACAGTATCATCAAGGAGGAGTATGGGTGTCTGGGGATTCCTAGGGCAGTGTGTTGAGCCTGCTTTAGCCTGTGAGAAGCTGGCACATATGCCCTGTTCTCTGACTTCAATAAGTGACTCTCACAGAATGTTTAACAAATGTGCCATAAAAACCATAATACAGAGTACTGTTGCACATTGGAGGAAATAAATCCAAGAATCTTTTCCTGCTGCCATCAAAATGTTTTCTGATATGGTAGAAAACCTAATAACACTTTTAAATGGCCAATGTCTCTTGTCCCACTCTGTCAACACTCTGAAATGCTCTACCCCAATAAGGTGTCCACATGTTTCTACCTAGACTTCCACTACCTAACACTAGATGAAAGTCAAAAGTCAGTTATGCCATGTCACCAGCCACATTCACAAATGTCCAATCTGTGTCTAATGAGCACTGTGCAGAATCAAGCAGATCTCATTGCTCCACAGAGGTCTACATTGGCCATCCTTAACTGTATGAAATTCCCTTTTGCTGTGCTTTATATTATATAACAAATATGAAACCACTTTTAATTCATTTTTATTATAAGAGAATGAGCAGGTCATTGATACTAGAAAGAGATGATTCAACCTATGTCATAGCTTAACAATTTCTTTCAATCATCCATGCAGGATGCCAAGGAGAATGTTACCACCAAAGCTTCGATATTGCTGTCTCTTGTGAGGCTATGCCAGTGCCTGGCAAATACAGAAGTGGATGTTCTCAGTCATCTATTGGGGAACACAGGGCCCCCAATGAAGGAGCTAGAGAAAGTACCCAAGGAGCTAAAGGGGTCTGCAACCCTATAGGAGGAGGAACAATATGATCTAACCCGTAGCCCCCAGAGCTTGTGTCTCTTGTTGCATATGTAGCAGAGGTTGGCCTAGTAGGCCATTAATGGGAGGAGAGGCCCTTGGTCTTGTGAAGATTGTATGCTCCAGTACAGGGGAATGCCAGGGCCAGGAAGATGGAGAGGGTGGGTTGGGGAGCAGGGTGGAGGGAGTGTATAGGGGACTTTCAGGATAGCATTTGAAATGTAAATGAAGAAAATATCTAATAAAAAAATGAATGAACATTGAAAATCTCAGTTTAGATTTGTTGTGGATGGCCCTAGTGATGCCTATATTTTAATGCTAATTCTGCTTTCCCAGGTGGGGTTGTCCGATGAATTCAGTCATGAATCCAGGTGACTTCTTGTGAACCTTCCCCCGAATAAATGAAGGGATCAATCACTGGACAAGTAAGCAGAACTTCTTGGTTGGACAGAGGAAGAGAAGAAGCAGAAGAGAGTTGCGTGCTTTTTGGATGGGAATAGTGAGAGGGCAAAATATAGCTACTAGTGACTCCCAGTTTATATGGCAAATCCTGCTGGATTTGCCACCAGAGGATTTAGATTTAACATGGCTTATGACATTAGGATTCTAGTTCCTATGCCCAAAGATTGAGTTACCACTGTTTCTGACCTAAAGTCATGTGGTGTTTTCCTTCATGTGGTGGTTTGACTGGGCTCAAGAGAGAAAGGTATGGAAGCAAAACATAGGTTTGCCAGATGTGCACCACAAAGGCCATGGGGCTTTTGAAGTATGGGGCTGGCATGGTAATGACCAGCCAGTGGGAACTTAGTGGGCTAGGTGGAGAGATTTTGAACCTCTGAGTCACAGAGTTTCCATGACATAAGAACTTGCCAGGGAGCCCTGCAGGGCTGAGAGTAGCTGGGTGTAGCATGGGAACTTGCTGTTCTTTTTTATTATTTCATGCAACATAGATTTAAGCATCATTTTTAAATGATATCTCATAAATTAAATGAACATTTTATTATCCAACACTATTTTAGTAATGTTTTTATTTGTGAGTTAACTAAAATATGATATTACTAAAGTAAAAAATTAAAATTCCAAATTTATTCACATGTTTTATGTGTTAATCATTCCATCTTAATTATAAATTAACTTACAATTTTATCATTTTATGATAGTAAAAAATTGACACATATCAGTGTCAGTTTAAAAAATTTGATTTCAATTTTCAATCTTTCCCAGGCTAATATAGTAGAATGTTGTCTTGGATCAGATGGTATCTGGGAACCACAAGTAAGTTACCCTTGTGATCATGAGGTTAAATTTCTGATTCTCTTCGGGTGGTTTCATGCAAAGATAGGAGTCAGCTGGAGACCTCCTTCACCTTAACACAGGTCAGAGCCAGTATCTCTATTTCAAAAGACAACATAAAAAGGCAAGCCAGATTTATATGTTTAGAGTTATACTGTGAATGGAATTCCTTGGTGTGATGATTTCAAAGAATAAGTAAAAATTTGCTGTGTCTATGTTTTGCTGAAGTGTGGACAGCCATGTGAAACAGGACTGAACAGCAACCTGGTGATCCAACAACAGGGAAGCAAGTGGCCTCTCCACTGACCCATTTCTTCTTGGCTGTGTGCAGGACTTTGTAGAATAAGATTCTTATTTACTTTATGGCCCACTCTTACACAGAAAGCTGCTTTATGTTTCCTTGTTATTTCTGTAGAAAAGAGGCTTTACTGTTTATGATCTGATTGGGGAGCAGGAATTCCAGTTTCTGTGACTTGTATGGGCAAATGGTGGGTTGAAAAGAAAGTCAAAGGAAAATATTGCATCTGAGATTTTCACTTCCTGGTATAACTTTCAGAGCTCAACAATACATAAATATGTTTTTGTGTAAAATGGTTTCAACTTACAGTGTGTTGATGGGGATGTGTTCATAAGTCAGAGAACAGTTGCATACACATGCAAGTACACATGCACACAAACACACAGAGATATACACAATATACACATACATGTACAATACACAGAAACACACACACACAATGGTCTTGAAATTGTGCCAAAACACCTCAGATAAAGAATATTGGTTATCTATGATCTCATTTTCACTTTTCTAGTATTCACTTTTTCTTTATTTAAAGTATTTATTTCTTTAAGCAATTTTTTAAATGGCTTATAAACCTTGACAACCCATGCCTGCCAGAAACCAACTCTCTCTCTCTCTCTCTCTCTCTCTCTCTCTCTCTCTCTCTCTCTCTCTCCTCATCTCTTTCTATCTCCCATCCCTTAGACAGGACCCCTCATTCTCACCCCCTAGTGCTGTAACAGAACACCAGTTACAGCCTTCCTTCCCTTTTGCCTGCATCTCCTGTGAATTCCACAAACTATCTCCTCTTAACCTTCCTCTACACACTTCTGTATCATAAACCCTAACTCAATCAGGCATCCCCTTCTAAACCACAAGCCATGCCTGCTAAGAAAACAGATAGGCTGACAGCAGACCTTTTTTCTCCTTCTTGTTTCCTCAGACTCAATTCCCCAGTCTTATCCCTAGTTATTTAACATAACTCTAGCTTCAGCTTTCCTTTATCCCTGCCCACATCTCCTGTAGATCCTATAAAGCATCCCCTTCTAGCCTGCCTGCCCCAACTTGTTGCTTTGTTCCAGACCCCAACTCTATCAAGCATGCCCTTCTAACTCAAGGGCCACTCCTTCCAGGATAACAAGTAGACTGCAAATAGACTCACACCTCTCCTACTATTCATGAGTTCCATACACCCCCTACTCTTATTCCCAGCTCTGTAATAGGAAATCTGCTGTGGTACCCCTTTCATATCTGACCTTATCCCCAAAGGATCACAATTGCATTCTCCTCCAACATTTCTCCTTCCAAGTCGTCGTAGGACCTCAACCTCCAACACCAGGAGGTGTTTCTTCTGAACACACCAGTTGGGCAGGCCTGGAAAACAGGCATCACATTCTCCAAAAATCAAGAGAGGAAACCAAGGAACAGAATACCCACTCAACAAAATCATAGAAAAAATTATCCTAATCTTAAAAAAGGAGATGCCTGCAGAGGTACAAGCGGCATACAGAACACCAAAATAGATTGAGATGGAAAAGAAAGTCCCCTTACCACATAATCATCAAAACACTAAACTTATAGAACAAAGGAAAAAGATTTAAAACTCCAAACAGAAGTGATAAACCAAATGGACCGAATAGACATGTACAGAACATTTCACTCAAACACAAAAGAATATACCTTCTTCTCAGCATCTCAAGGAATTTTGCCCAATATTTACCACACTTGCACACAAGCCAAATCTCATGAGACAAAAGAAAATTGAAATAACTCCTTGAAACCTATCAGACCACCATTGGTTAGAGCTGGATATCATCAACAACAGAAATTAGAGAAAGGTTACAAACTCATACAAACTGAACTATTTTCTATAGAATGAAAAATGGGTCAAGACAGAATAAGGAAGAAACTAAAAACTTCTGAAAATCCAATGAAAATGAGTATACAGCATATCCAAAGTTATGGAACACAATGAAATCCTTACTAAAAAGAAAAGTTCATAGCACTAAGTGACTACCTACATTAAAAAGGGAGATATTTCATACTAGCATCTTAAAAGAACATCTGAAAGCTCTACTACAAAAAGTAGTCAGCACAACCAAAAGGATTAGATGACAAGAAATAATCAAAGTGAGTGCTGAAATCAATAAAATAGAAACACAGAGAATAATACAAAGAATCAATAAAACAAAGAATTGCTACTTCAAGAAAATCAATAAGACAAATATGTATACAAACAAACTCAAGGACAGAGGGAAGATATGCAATTTAACAAAACAGAAAGGAAAATGGGGACATAAAAACAGACACCTGGGAAATCTAGAGAATTATAAGAACATACCTTAAAAACTTGAACTCTACCAAATAGAAAAGTTGAGAGAGAGAGAGAGAGAGAGAGAGAGAGAGAGAGAGAGAGAGAGAGAGAATTTTCACATTAGGTACCACTTACCAAAGTTAAATAATCAAGATCAGGTAAATATACATATAATGCCTACTGTAATAGAAGCAGTCATTAAACATCTCTCAAACAAAAAGTCTTGGAGCCAGTAGATCTTAAAGCAGAATTCTACAAAATTTTCAAAGAGTTAATGCCAATAGTCCTCAATCTATTCCACAAAAAAAATGAATAAACAAACAGAAGGTACATTGACCAGTTCATTTTATGAGTCCATAGTTACCCTGATACCCAAAACACATAAAGATTCCAAAAACAAAACACAAAAATAGAAAACATAAAGAATTTGAGAAACTGGATAATGAAAAACCAGATAATCCAAATTTAAAATGGTGTACAGACATAAACAGAAATTTTGCAAAAGAGAAATCTCCAGTGGCTAAGAAACACTTACAGATATTTTAAACATCTTTAGCCATCCAGGAAACGCAACTTGAAACTACTTTGAGTTTATACCTTATAAGTGTCAGAATGGTGAGAATGCAAAACAAGGGGAACACTCCTCCATTGCTGGTAGGAGTGCAAACTTATACAGTCACTATAGAAATCAATAATGGTTCCTGTGTTGAAAATTGATCTAATTCAAGAGCCAGATATACCACTGTTGAGCATATGCTCAACAGATGTTCTGTTGTCCTATAAGGAGGTTTACTCAGCCACGTTCCTTACAGCATTATTCATAATAGCCAGAAACTGCATGTTCTAGATGTTCCTCAACTAAAGAATGGATAAAGAAAATGTGCCACATTTACACAATGGAGTATTACTAATTGCTTTAAAAAATGACTTCCTACTTGAAGTCCTAGCCAGAGCAATTCTACAACAAAAAAAGAACAAGGGGATACAAACTGGAAAGGAAGAAGTCAAAATATCATTATTTGCAGATGATATGATGGTATATATAAGTGACCCTAAAAAGTTCACCAGAGAACTCCTAAACCTAATAAACAGCTACAGTGCAATAGCTGGATATAAAATTAACTCAAAAAAAAAAATCAGTAGCCTTCTTCTACACAAAGGATAAATGAGATGAGAAAGAAATTAGAGAAACAACATCCTTCACAATAGTCACAAATAATATAAAATACCGTGGTGTGACTCTAACTAAGGAAGTGAAAGATCTCTATGATAAGAACTTCAAATCTCCAAAGAAAGAAATTGAAGAAGATCTCAGAAGATGGAAAGATCTCCCATGCTCATGGATTGGCAGGATTAACATAGTCAAAATGGCTATCCTGACAAAAGCAATCTACAGATTCAATGCAATCCCCATCAAAAT
>NC_034602.1:17131624-17135406 GCF_900095145.1 Mus pahari
GGAAAGGAAAGGAAAGGAAAGGAAAGGAAAGGAAAGGAAAGGAAAGGAAAGGAAAGGAAAGGAAAGGAAAGGAAAAACAAAAACATGGACACAAACACATCTACAAAACCTTTAACCTACAATCTGTCCTGCCTACAAAATTTACTAGATTGGTGGTGGGATAGAACTCATGGAGGTATCCAACCAATCTCTGATTTGATTTAAGGTACACTCCAGAAGAAATAATCAAAACCAGACACTGCTTGAGTAACCATGAAGTACCTGAAACTAAAGAGCCCAGAGACCAAGGGTAAACTATACACAAATGGCCTAAAAAATTAATAAAATAATTCCAAATGATATTCTGTTATACTCATAGATCAGTGCCTTATTCAGTCATCAGAGATCTTCCTCCAGCACTAGATAAGAAGAGATAAAATGTCCCACAGCAAAACATATTCAGATAAAGAATATAATTGGAGGTACCATCAAATCTTTCCATTTGAGCTCAGGGGATCCTGTGGAAGAGAAGGCTAAAAGACTGTAAGTGGTAGAGGGAATAGAGGACACCAGGAGAACATGACCCTCTGAATCAACTAATGAAGGCACATATGCACTCAGAGAGAGGAAGCAGCAAGCCCAGGACCTACATGGGTCTACATCAGGTCCTCTACATACACATTACAGGTATTATCTCAGTTTTTTCATACGACTTCTGACTATAAGAATGTGTGGGTCTCTGACTCTTTGGCTACTCTTCTTTCTGTTGGATTCCCATATCCAACTTCAATAGTATAGCTTTTGCTTCACCTTATATTTTGTCATATTTGGTTATTATCTCTTAGAAGCCCATTCGTTTCCAAAAC
Organism: Mus pahari; assembly: GCF_900095145.1. Taxonomy (NCBI): domain Eukaryota; kingdom Metazoa; phylum Chordata; class Mammalia; order Rodentia; family Muridae; genus Mus; species Mus pahari. The sequence continues at coordinate 17,132,470 of NC_034602.1, forward strand.
AAAAAGTGAGTGGACCCAGACAGGGAGGAAGGTGCGAAAGAAATGTGAGAAATCAGGATATATTATTTGAGCAAAGAATCTATTCTCAATATAAGAAAAATTGGAAATGATGATGTGGGGTGGGAAAAATTTAAATACATGCATATAATTCAGTAATGCAAAGTTTCTCAACATATGGGTCATGACTCCTTTAGGGGTTTAATGATCTTTTACAAAGGTCTCTTAAGACCATCAGAAAAGACACATTTACATTATGATTCATAACAGTGGCAAACTTACAATTATAAATTAACAACAAAAATAACTTTATGGTTGGAGTCACTGCAACAGAAGGAACTGCATTAAGGTGTTACAGCATTGGAAAGGTTGAGAAACCCTAATATAATGTATTTTGGTAAAACTCACGCCCATTCTATCCCCTCCAATTCTTTTACTATCCCAACCACCCCCACTTTTCCCTAACAATTTCATGTGCTCTCTTATTTTTTAAACCCATGATGTCTACTTAATGATACCTGTTGTGGGGTGCAACATGATTAGAAGCATCTACTGGAACATGGATAGGCTTCCAGAGACCACACCTCTGAAGAAAACTTACTCTCCCTCCCTCAGTAGCTATCAATTTCCACAAGTTCCTTAGATAGAAGTGGGAGGCCCTTCTTGGTCATGATGAGATTTTAGCTGGCACATTACTGTGCTGATCTTATATATACATTCAAGGCCATACATGTGAATAACATTCCTGTCATGTGGAATATAGTGGATTTTTGTCAACTCATAATAAATCTACACAAATCTACAAATAAGAAATCTAAATTGATAAACTGTATCCATCATATTGGTCTAAAGGCCTGTCTGTGAGTTGTTTTCTTGATTTCTAATTAATGCCTATTGTGGGTAGTGCCATTTCTGGACAGGTGCTCAGTATTGATATAAAAAAGCTACCTCAGCAAGCCAGGGAAAATAGCCAGCAGGCAACATTCCTCCAGAGATTATGCTTCAGTTTGTTTCCAGGTTTCTGCTTGAATTCCTGCCCTTACTGACCTCAATGATCAATTGTGATATGGAAATGTATGTAGAATAAACCATTCCTCTTCCAAGATGCTTTTGGTCATGGTGCTTATCATAACAACAGAAAGAATATAAGGCCATGTGGAAAATACTATTTGCCTGCAGACATTATTCCTGGCCCGTGCAATCTTTCTGCCACTTTGTCTGCTATGATCCCTGATACTGCAATGTATCGAGGAAGTGTAATATTTCTGTCTAATTTAGAACTGATCATTCCACAGTGCCCTATGCTCTGCAAGTGGACCAGTTACTAGCGTCTCCTTCTATTGTGAAAAGAACTTGTTCTGATGGCTGTTGTGATGTGCACTAATATATACAAAGAAAGATACAACACACCCTGAGGAAATCCAAAACATCATCAGATTCTACTATAAAAGGCTATACTCAACAAAACTGGAAAACCTGGATGAAATGGACAAATTCCTAGACAGANACCAGGTACCAAAGTTAAATCAGGATCAGATTAATGACCTAAACAGTCCTATATCACCTAAAGAAATAAAAGCTGTCATTAATAGTCTCCCAACTAAAAGAAAAGCCCAGGACCAGATGGGTTTAGTGCAGAATTCTATCAGCTTTTCAAAGAAGACCTAATTCCGACTCTCCTCAAAGTATTCCACAAAAAAGAAACAGAAGGAATTCTACCCAATCATTCTATGAAGCCACAATTACACTGATACCTAAACCACACAAAGATCCAACCAAGAAAGAGAACTTCAGACCAATTTCCTTTATGAATATCAATGAAAAATACTCAATAAAATTCTCACAAACTGAATCGAAGAACACATCAAAATGATCATTCATCATGACCAACTAGGCTTCATCCCAGGGATGCAGGGATGGTTTAATATAAGAAACCCATCCATGTAATCCACTACATAAACAAACTCAAACACAAAAACCACATGATCATCTCGTTAGAGGCTGAGAAAGAACTTGACAAAAATTTAACACCCCTGCATGATAAAAGTCTTGGAAAGATTAGGAATTCAAGGCCCCTACCTAAAGATAACTAAACCAATCTACAGCAAATCAGTAGTCAACATCAAAGTAAATGGAGAGAAACTCGAAGCAATTACACTAAAATCTGGGACTAGGCAAGGCTGCCCATTTTCTCCCTACCTATTCAATATAGTACTTGAAGTCAAACAAATCAGTGGCCTCCCTCTACATGAAGGACAGATGGGACAAAAAAGAAATTAGGGAAGCAACACCCTTCACAATAGTCACAAATTATATAAAATACCTTGGTGTGACTCTAACTAAGGAAGTGAAAGATCTGTATGATAAGAACTTCAAATCCCTAAAGAAAGAAATTGAAGACTTCAGAAGATGGAAAGATCTCCCATGCACATGAATTGGCAGGACTACCATAGTCAAAATGGCCATCCTGCCAAAAGCAATCTACAGATTCAATGCAATCCCCATCAAAATTCCAACCCAGTTTTTCACAGAGTTAGAAAGGGCGATTTGGAAATTCATCTGGAATAATAAAAAACCTAGGATAGCAAAAACCATTCTCAACAACAAAAGAACCTCTGGTGGAATCACAATGCCTGACCTTCACAATGCCTGACCTTAAGCTGTACTACAGAGCAATTGTGATTAAAAAAAACAAAAAACAAAAAACTGCATTGTACTGGTACAGTGACAGACACATGTAAATCAATGGAATAGAATTGAAGATCCAGAAATGAATCTACACACCTATGGTCACTTGATTTTTGACAAGGGAGCTAAAACCATCCAGTGGAAGAAATACAGCATTTTCAACAAAAGGTGCTGGCACAACTGGTGGCGATCATGTAGAAGAATGAGAATTGATTCATTCCTATCTCGTTGTACAAAGCTCAAGTCTAAGTG
>NC_034602.1:17136731-17147053 GCF_900095145.1 Mus pahari
CCCAGTACAGGGGAAGGCCAGGGCCAAGTAGTGGGAGTGGGTGGGTAGGGGAGCATGGGCGGGGGTGGGGAGTATAGGGAACTTTCAGGATAGCATTTGAAATGTAATTAAAGAAAATAATAATAATAATAATTAGTTAATTAAGAGAAAAGAAAGAAATATAAGAACCTTGGGAGTAATGTAATACTATGTCCATTTGGCATAATGATAGTATTAAGCTCTCCCCTAGGGCCTATTACCTAGCATAACACTGATATTTTTACTCCAATCATGATTCCCATTTTATGGAGCAAGTTTACACCTAATCAGAGAGTAGTTGACTACCCTCATAATATTCCTGCAACTATTGCACCAGTGGGAATACCTTGGTGGGTCAATCATCACTGTATCTCAACGGGTTTAGATCGGGATAAAACTGTTGAATAATTTTCACCTGTGGTTGCATCAATAAAATGTTCAAACTCTTTGAAGCCTGTCTGGATGAACCAGTTGATGCAGTACTAGGTTGATTTATCCATATCTTGTGGCACAAGTATGTTTTGTCATAAATATTAAGGTTCCACTATCAAATTCTGTATGTTAAATAAGAGAGCAATAATAAAAATCTGTAATGTTCATGATGTCTATGGAACCCAACTGCCAACAAAGATACAACCTGTGCTTAGAATTTGAATTTTTATTTGCTAGCCTATGGGGTAACTTCATTTGACTTCTTTTTCTATGTATGTATGTATGTATGTATGTATGTATGTATTTTAGAAATCTTCTATATATAGCATTTCCAAAGATCTTTAGTGTTAGTTATCGCACATCTTCCCTCATCTACTATTCCCAACTCCTCTTATCCCTTCCTGTCACTTTATTTCCTGTTTCTTCTTCAGACCACCTACAATCTACCCAGTTTCCTTAAAATTTTCCCTACTCAAAAGTCCTTTACTAGTCCCCTGATTTCTATTAGAGCTTTAACTGAAGTACATGCATCTAAAGATTCAAAACTAACATACACTTATCAAAAAATAAGACATTTGTCTCTCTGGATCTGGGTTACCTTTCTCAGAATAATTATCTCAAGATCCATCTTCATTCACATACAAATTTCATAATTTCATTTTTTCTTTATGCACAAATAATAGTTTAACTTGTATATGTGCAAATTTTCCTATCCATTCGTCAGTTGATGCACAATTATGGGCTGTTGCCACTATGGCTATTATGAATAAAGCAACAAGGAACATGGATGAGAATGTACCTCTGTTGTAGAACACAGAGTCCTTTGGGAATATTTCCAGGAGTAGTGTAGCTGGATCATACATTATAGATCTCTTTCTGGTTTGTAAAGAACCTCCACAGTAATTGTCTGAATTAGTACTCCAATCAACAGCAAATAAGTATTCCCCTCTCTCTACATCATCACCAGCATCTTGTATCATTTATATTTTAACCTTATCCATTCTGACTGAGATAAGATGAAATTTCACTGTAATTTTGGTTTGTATTTCCATGATGCCAAAAGGTGTTTAATTTTTTTTAAATATCTCTTGTCATTTGTATGTCTTCTTTCCAGAGTCCTCTTTAGTTCCATGCTCCCATTTTCAGTTAGGCTATTTGTTTCCTCAGTGTTTAGTATTTAGTATATTTTATATTCTAAACAATAACCCTCTGCTAGATTTACATAGACACTAAAATTTTTTTCCTCATCCTGTGGGCTACCTCTTCACTTGAATCATGGTGTTTTTGCTACACAGAAACATTTTAGTTTCATGAGGACCTATACATCAATTGTTGCTCTTAATGTCTGCATTTCTGGGGATCCTATGCTTAATTATGTGTATACATATATGTCTGTGTGTAAACCTGTGTGTATGTGAGAGCAAGTACTAGCAGAGATCAGAAGAGAACGTCATACCCTCTGGAGCTAAAGATATGTGCAGTTGCAAGTTATCTGATGTGAGTGTTGAAAACCAACCTTGTCCTTAGCAAGGGGAGTGTATGCTTTTTCACCAGTAGGCCATCCCCAAGCCCTGTAGTCACTTTTTCCTATTTTAATCAGTTTGGAACTTTTCTTTCCTCCTTCTGGTGAAAACACTGGCTTTTGTTTGCCTTGATCCCCTTCCTGTTATTATGAACTTTTTATTCTCTTTGTATCACTATTCAAAATGTTAATTAATTCATAAGGAAGATGGATAAACTAATGATTGTTACCTCAGAAGCACTAAGACTGCATTGTATTGTTTCCTTTCTTTTGCCTCCTCTTCATTGAGGAACTGTATTTAGATCAAAACAGTGTGCATGTCAGTAGCCTCTGTTAGATGCAGAAATTATTGAACACGTTTGTTATTTTCTGTGTCAATACTTTTGCATTACAAACATACTTTTTGAAGATTCTTGAACTTGTGTTTCACTTTGTCCTTGGGCATGCCATAGGCTGACACTAAGGGCTTACTAACACACATGTGCTTTCTCTATTTAGCTTATATTCTTTTTCCTAATGCTAGTGTTTCTCCAATTTTTTCCTTAACAGAAGATTCGATGGTTCCCAAGAAAGAGTATGTGGAAAATAACTGTATGATGATTGAAACCCAATTTACTCTACTTTATCTGTACTACTTACCCCAGAAAAGAATAAGGTTAGAGCTACTCTGTAAAACACACAGGCAAAGCATGGAACCAAAGAGAATGGAGTCAGATATATGGTGGTTACAGAAAACTGCAAAATATAGTCAGCAATTAGACTATGATTTCAGACAGAGGTTCCTTTCTGTTCCACAGTCATTTCTACCCAAAAATTAAAAATATGCAAAGTATTCTGTCAGATATTATTAAATCCTCTTGAAACTAATAGTAATTTGATAATTATTTCATGCAAATAATATTTTAAAACTGGTAAATATTTTAATTCTAGCAAACTTGCCTCATACTGTCCAATTTGCAATAGTACAAGAATGCAGTTGTGAGATTCTACTATAATTAATAGCCTCATTGTTAAGTGAATTATACAATATTAAAATATCACCAAGGGAATGGCATTGGAGATAAATATCCTCATCTGAGTTGGACAAGGGCTTATGAGAGAACCACATTATAAAGTCCTTTTATTAAAAAAATTACATTTCCAGAGCCTAATATTGTCAGAAAGACAAATAATCTGCCTTGGTAAGAAATATAGATTTAAAGGATTGTATTTAAGTGCCCAGTACAGTGACTGTATATCATTGTCAAGCAGAAAGAAAGAGTTGAGCCTTAGAATTTGCATACCTGGATCAACTATGAGTATGGTAACAGATAAGGTATCCTTGCACATTGGTAAATTTGAGATACTAGGAGCTATCTGCCTGATATATGGCCTGAAGATGCTTCCAGGTAAAGGTATTATTTTTAAGAAGCCAAGAGATCAAAATTTGACACCATTAAGAGGTAGATAGCTATATTTATATCTGAAAGGAAATTAAATATACTGCATATAAGAAGACAGGAGAGTAGCTATGTGTCAGAGATTAGAAGAATTTAGAAGAAAACATAGACAAGAGCCTTAATTTTCTTTAAATTGGAAGAAATGAGTGAGGAAAAGTAACCAGACTTAGAGTAACCTTCCTAAAGTAACTCCAATGGGTTCTGCAACATCTTTAGCTGTCTGGGACCTAAACCTGAGTAGTTAGAAAAAGCAGATGATGCTGAGAGTGGATGAGCCCATGGCAGGAGGAGGAGCATTGTCTCCAGTTTGATTCGTGTTTTCATTCATCCAGTATGATATCATACATACACCATAAACTGGTAATTTAAACAACAAACATTTGTTTTTCACAAATCTGGAAACTTAGAAGTTCAAGATGCTTACAGAACAGAGGGCTGATGAGAACTCACATTGTGAGGACTGTAAGCTCCCTCGTTGTATGCTCATATAGTGAGGAGCAGAGAGAGCTATGCAAGTGCTCTTCTTAGAGACACTAACACCATCATCAGGCTCCATCCTCATATCCAACTCACATCCTACATGATCCAACTCTTAAAACCATCTCATTGAAGATTAGACCTTCTACATATGAATCAGTGTGGTCACACACACACACACACACACACACACACACACACACACACACACAAGTTCATAATAGTTGGCATTAGCTTGAGTAAGGTATCCACCAATATAAGAAGTAACTAGTATTGGGAAAGCCAGTCCCTTCCTGTCATCAGGGCCTTGGATAACAAAGCTTCATAATACAGAAAATAAGACATTGGTAATATATTTTGAGTTAATTAAATATTCCCAGTGCTTTATATAAATGGATTCTGGGTTTCACTAGGGACTTCTTATTTGTTGATGTCACATCTAGCTTTGATTGTTAACTTGATGGGACTGAGAGACATCCAAAAACACTCCTGGGTGTGTTTGTGATTATGTTTTTAGTGAAAGTAAGCTAAGAAGGGTTCTAATCAAATCAATGGTCTAATTCACTGATGAATTCAAAATCTGTATCAACTATTGGAAGGTGGGAGAACTGTAGGTGAAAGGGGTATTGGGTGGAGGAAATTAAGACCCTACAATACAATTCTGAAGACTATATCTTGGCCTTGGCCAATTTTTGTTCCCCATTTGGCTGCTTCTTGGGAGGCATGGGTTGAATAGACTCCTCCTGAAGATAACCTTACCACTAAGACATTTTATCACAGCAATGGAGTAAACTGTGAACTGGACCATGCACCACTGTAAATTCTTCCTTCTTTTTTGTTCTCTTGGTTATTTGGCAAGGCAACAAAAATACAGCAACATGGGTGGTGATGAAGGCCTCATCTTCAGAGAAACAAGCATAATTGATTACACTCAAATCTTACACATGGTACCTGTTGTCCACAAGTGCTCTCATGAGAGATTCTATTATTATTATTATTATTATTATTATTATTATTATTATTATTATTATAGGTTTTTACAGTGCAACCATTACCCCTCCCACAGTTCCTCATCTCATTCCTACACCCCTGTCTCCAAATGGCTATTGCTTATCTATGCTCTCCAATCCACAGTACCTGAAATCTATCTAGTGTATTCTTTTTGTGTGAATTCTGGGAGTCTGTAAGTAGAAAGTAATCTCCTCACCCTCTCTTCAAAAAAATTCTCAAGATTCTAAAAACAAAGACTGTGAAAATGGTTCAGTGGTGCTAACTGCTGTAATAGAGGACTCAGGTGATGTTCCAGCACCCATAAGGTAGCTCACAACCATCTGTCCCTCTAGTTCCAGAAGATCTAATGACCTCACCTCTTCTGCCCTCCAAAGTCTCACTCAGGTACACACATATAAATAAAAAATAAGTCTTTTCTAAAATGTAAAGAAATCTGATAACATAGTAAACATTTGAGGTAGCTAAATTCCCTCAACATATATGCAATCCTGAGGAATCGCTACCATTTTAATAGACCAAGGTTATTGTGAAGGCTTGTAGGTCAAAGAAGGGAGATTGTTCCTAATCATTTCCAAAGTTGGGAAAAGACCAATGGTGCAGCTCTAAGAGAAAGAATGCTTCTCAAGCAGACCAGGTAAAAGACTCTAGCTCCACTTGCCTGAACATCTCAGCCACAGAGACCTGGACTCCTTCAAGTGCCTAGTGAGGACCTGGGCTACACACATGGGCAGAGGAAGGGTTCAGCGATCCTGCTCATAGCTCTCACCTTGCATGGCACTGATGTTCAGAAACACAGCTCTTCCTTGCTCTATAAAACAACTGAACTTCCTTATGAGTAGCCAGGAGAATCTAGTGAAGACCCGTTATATAGAATACCTCTTGCCTTACAACATACTCTCTCTTGTCCCTCCTCCAGCCTGAGAGAAAAATTGCAAACAAAAACTACAAGAACTAGTTTCTCATTCTGAACCAACGGCTTCCCAGAGGTTGTGCCATAATCAGAAGGCAACAGCATATCAAAATCCTGCAACATCTTATTCACCTGAAGGAAAAAACAGAATGTTGTAGATCAAAGTATATAGTATGCTGAGGTCAGGAGATTCAGAGACTGTTTTCTGTGGGTCCAGTCTAGATATGTACTAAAAATATTTAGGGGACTACTACAGGTTCTATTTTACCTGTGTGAGCTGCAGTTTGGATATTTGAAGCTTGTAGAGGAGAATTAGGAGGCTCAAGGCCTGCAAATAAAATTGGCCTACCTGGGAAGATTAATGAGGAGTACAAGGCAGAGACAAGAGGCTATGCACAGGCCATCTTCCACAACAAACTGCCTAAACACCACCTGTGTGTGCTCCCTGGCAGTGACTCACAGGCATGGTAAAGGACCAAGACTGTTATCCCATTCAGCACCAGAGACTGGACAGCGACAGCAAACACTGCCATTGCCCAGAACATCATTCTTTACAGCAGGCCTTGGAAAAACAGTTGTTTGATGATAGAAAAGGGATTCCTTGAAATTGCCAAGACCACAAAACTGAGGTATTTTTGTGTTAGTTCGGTGTACATTGGATGGTAGATGGATACAATGCTTTGACATTTGCAAATTTAAGACTGAGATATTCTAAAATTTCAGCAGACTGCCAGTGTTCTCTAGCAACTGTCTCCGTTAAGATCCATTTTTATCCTGAGCATTTCTTTATCCTCATACTATCTTCCAATACCCTCTTCCCATAAGTTTTTATTCTCAGTTAATGAGTTCTGGACAGTATTGGATAAAGAATTCTGTCCACGTTTTTTACCAATTTAATACCAATGGCTATTAAATATAGACTTGACCAGATAGGTTTTGGGCATGTAGGCACTCAAAACAGTGGTCCCAAGACAGGTCATTATGAGGCCTGGTTCTTTGCTTGGTTCTTATGCTATAGCCTCAAAGAGGAATTCCCTATCTATCATCAGTGATCTTAGGAAAGGAGTCAAACCCAGCGAAGTTGTGGCTGTGGGGAAAGTATCACTTCCCAAGTCCTGCAAGGTACTTTAGGCATGGGGTTAACTTGAAGCCGAGGTTTTTGTTTTAGATTCAATCTTTATTATTTTTCATTACACATATATGTAAATGTGTGAATGTCTATACAGATGAATGCAGTGCTGTGAAAGACAAAGGCAATGGACCTGCACCTGGAGTTACAGTATGGTGTTTTCTAAGACGCAGCTTCAATCTCAAAGTCTTTACCAAATCCATTCATAGTATTATCCCTTTGACCCAATGAATAGACATTTTGAGTGTGTTAAATCCACCACACCATTAAAAAAAGAATCAGAAATGTGAGACTGTAATTGCCCAGGACTATGGACGAAGGGTCTAGGAAGCTTCCACCCTGGATGCCTCAGATGAGCATGGTAGGAGATGCCTACCTGCCCCTCCCAACCTGGTGCCATAAAGTTGGATGCCCCAGCATTAACTCTAATGATGTATTATTCTGAAAGTTATAAGCCTTCACTACTTTTTGATATCAGACTTTTTGTCCCCAGACCCAAGAGGTCCTGAGTATGCAGATGAAGCATCTTCCAACACCCCTGTCCTGGACAATTGTACACAGCCACACAAACCTTGCCCTAGGGATGCTAGTCACCTACCCAGGGGCATAAATAGCCTTTCTACTCCCCCAACAAACGAACCAGTTCTCCAAAGCTGTCCCAGGTGTGTTCTTTACCTGAGCCCTCATCGCCTGCATTGCACCTACCTAAGCACTATTAAGCTTCTCTCCGTCCAGTCCAGTTTTGTGTGCAACAGCTCTGGCTTTCCCCGAGGGAGAAGTGGACCCAGGGCAGCAAAGAAACATCATTAAATCAGGTTCAATGGATTCCTTCAAAAATGTTGTCACCTGCAACACATCTAAGTCACCTGAAGACCACTCACCACATCTCACTGTCAAGATTACTACCTGAGGATTATACATTGTGCTCCCTCAATGAGCATCAAAAGCTTTACAACAGCTCATTGTCACTCTTCTCAAGATGTGACATCATAACTTTGAATGTTGGCAAGCTTTCTGTGAAAAATACCAAGGAAATAAATATATAAAGAAATGGGGTGTATTTCTGCTCACAGTGTTTGATATTTCCAATACATAATTGACTCTTACCACTATTTGAGGCCTTTGGTGAGTTAGCACCTCATAGCAGAACAACATGGAAAAGTAGATTAGGAAGCCAAGGAAAGTGGGAAGTGAGTTTCAGGATATCAAATATCTTTTCAAGGTCACAACCCTAATGACTCAAAACCCTTCCATCAGTCACAACCCTCAACAATACTTTCCTTGGAACCAAGCCTATAAAACAAGGGTTTTGGAAGGCATTTATGATCCAAGCTGAAACACATGCACAAGATAGACTCAGAGAGCCAAAATCTCTTCCAAGCAGAGAACTCAATAACTATTCCATCCAAATGGGTTGCCATGAGCTGACTGCAATCTGAATTCCTTCCATTCACTGGACTAGAATACTTTTACAAACCTGCAGTGTAACTGCATTAAAGCTAAAAGCATGAGCCTCAAGCTTAGCAAGAAGATAGGCAGAGCAAGGACCTGGTCCAGAGGACCTGACCACCTCATCTCCATTCTTCTCAAGGCTTGGTGAATATCAATTAAATTATAATAAACACAATGGTATGGGTGTCAATATTTTCTCATTCATTTCTGACTTCAATGAAGATATTATTCTAATAGTTTTCAAATATTAAATTGCAACTCTAGTTTTTAGTACCCAGTAAAACACAATGGTTGTGGGAAAGTTAGATTGTATAGGCATAAAAATAAATAAGAAAGGACTTCCTTTATATACGATAAGGCATGAAAATGAGGGAAAGTACTGAGGAGTGACAAACATTGGGCAAGATGGTTAGAAAGAATGAAGGACCCAAGAGTCTTATATAATGTCAAACCTACAGCACCCATACTGTGGATTCCCAGCTCTGGGTTTCTCCTCCCATACATGTGGGATAAGTCATTTTGTCCAATGAGACCATTTTTTCAATACTAGAGGCATGGCTCAATGGTGGAGAGCACTGACTGCTCTTCCAGAAAACTCGGGTTTGATTCCCAGAACCCACATAATGCCCCACAACCATCTATAACTCCAGTTTCAGGAGCTGTGATAACTATGGGTACACTGGCATGCATGAAAGACAACACTGAAAATAAAATTAAAATGTAAAATTTAAAAACATTTCCAAATGTTGTTTATTTTACTCTATCTCTCAGTCTTCTTTGTTAGTGTATTTTGGTCTTTCCTGGACAGTCAACACTTTCCCTCTGCTATGTCATAAATTTAGCCCACGTTAAAACTCTATTACATTGGGAATTAGATGAAAGATCATCTGCTAAAAGAGCAAACCATGGGCTGCATTGCTTGGGAGAGGGAGTGTTGGGATACCCTCTATTTGAGGGGAAGAATATGATCCTGTATGATCCAGGGCAAGCCTGAAGCAGTCTAACAATCTGCATTGGAGCTTTGTGTCATGCATAAACTAATGTTATCCTTACTACATACAAGTTTAAATGCCAGTCACCGTGTGAGAACGAAATTTTTCAAAGAAAAAACTCAGAGAAAAAAGGAAATGCTCAAAGAAACTATGAGACATCCCTTATAGCTCCAACCCTGAGACTCAAGCTCCTATGGGTGGCCTTGGACTTTGCAACCATTTTAGCATTGAGTTTATGCCTGTTCTATGCTGCACGACAGAGACAAAAACAGAAGTTCAACTAATTCTGTTCTCATTGGGGTCCTTTGGTTTCCTTTTTCTGTCCATCTTCAAATACTGCTTTGGCCTGAATCTCTCTCCAGAACACTCTCCTCTCGTTTTAGATACTCTCCCTGGGAGATCTCATTGCTTCTCTGGCTTGATCTTACTCTAATTTGTATTCTCAATAAATACATAATTCCAGACTTATCCCCTGGTTTCTCTAACTGAAAGCATCGCATCTTCATGGCCACCTCCGTTTAAATGCATTCTCATGTTCCCTACCAAAGTACTGGTTCTCCTTATCAAACTCCATCATATGGGCATTTGCCTAAATAAAGATGCTAGCCTAGCTTTTTTGTTCTTTTCCCTTCCTCTATCTCCCACCAAAAAAAAAAAATCATTTATCAAAATTGTTGGGAGTATTTTGTCTTTGATCTGCTTAAACTGTACTAGTTTGTTTTTTCTTAATTTCTCCCTTTGACTCCAACAACATACTCAAAACTATTTTCTAAACTTTGCCCAAATGATGTTCTTTCTAAATTACAAATCTACTCTTAAGCTCTATTAGAAAAACTAGAAAAATAACAAAAGAAGTCACTAGATATGCACTCACTGATAAGTGGATATTAGTCCAGAAACTTAGAATACCCAAGATACAATTTGCAAAACACAAGAAAAC
>NC_034602.1:17147418-17162529 GCF_900095145.1 Mus pahari
CTTGGTCTTGCAAACTATATATGCCCCAGTACAGGGGAATGCCAGGGCCAAGAAGTGGGAGTGGGTGGGTAGGGGAGCAGGGGTGGGGTGGGGTATAGGGAACTTTCGGGATAGCATTTGAAATGTAAATAAAGAAAATAACTAATGAAAAAAAGAAATTTTCGGTGAATCCTTAAGATTTCACATAAGATTCGGTATCCTTGGTTTACTTGCCAGAGCCAGTTTTAATAACCTTGCCTTCACTGTATCTTCCTCCTGTCCTGCAATCTGCTTCAGTACTCTAATAGAAGTTTATGGTTCATCTTGATTTCCTGATCCATAGGTCCCTTACTGGGTTCTGGCTAAACTGTCTTCATTATTTGATTCCTCTCTACTCGCAACTTTACTGGCTTCCCCTGTAGCAAATTATGGTTTATCCTGATAGGCAATAAGCAGTTGGTAGAACTTCATACAATTAAAAATATTCTGTCCTGCAAAAGAAACTGTTAATAGATTGAAAAGTCAGCCTACAGAAAATCTTTGTCAGTTGACACAGGATTAGCATCTATAATACACAAAGAACTAACAAAAGAGCAAGGAAGAAGAAGGTGCTACCAAACTGAACAGAGAACCCTCAAAAGAAAAAAAAATGAATACGAAGTATTTTTAAAAGTGTCCACCATATTTAACCATCAGAACAATTCAAGTTGAAACTAGTTTTTATCTCATCCCAATAAAAATTACTAATATAAAAGAGGAGGTGATGAACACTAGCACAGATATGGAAAAGAGGAACATGTTCACAATATGATGATAAAAATGCAAAGTGCTGAAGCCACTGTCGTAGGTTCCTCAAAATATAGAAATCGATAAGTACCATATGAGCAGGTGTACTACTCTTGGGCATATACACGAAAAACTCTATTTCCTATTAAAGAGACAAAAGGTCCATCCATGTTCATCACTGCCTTATTCATAATAGTTAGGCTATGAAAGCAGCCTGGATGTCCTTCAGCTGAGGAATGGATAATGAAATGTGGTACCTATACTTAAATGAATACTGTTCAGCTATAAGGAAAAATGAAATTATGAAACTTTCAGGTAGAAGGACTGAACTGGAAAACATTGATAGGGTGTGAGGTAACCCATGTTGGGAAAGAAACATTGCATCTTGTCACTCAGGTGTGGGTCCTAGTATAAAATCTTTAGATTTGTATTTTTAACACAGAGTACCTATAAAAACCTGGAAACTAGGAAAGAGTCCATTGGCAAGTTGGGGGATGAAAGATATTAAGCAGGGTTGGAGTTAGGGAAGAGTGGAACTCTGGAATAATGTGAAAGCAAAATGGGAAATAATAGGAAAAGAAGTTTAGGTTAGAAGAAAGATAGGATGGGAGTGCAGAAGAGGGTGCTTGGAAAAGCCATATAGAAACCCATTTTACAACCATGGATATGTTATGATCATAGATGATAGATAATAGTTGGAAGATAGATAGATAGATAGATAGATAGATAGATAGATAGATAGATAGATAGATAGATAGATAGATAGACAGACAGACAGACATAATAATATTGGGAGTACTGAGACAAAATAAAACATTGTCTTCTGAACATAACTGGGCCACTGGATTCATGAATTCACAGAAGATTTGTTGCTTGCACAAGACTGCACAAGATCTAGGCAGTAACATCTGCCTTGGACTGAGTAGAGTCTCAAGAGCTCCCATACTTAGCTTAGGAACTACTGGTCGCTGATGATGGAAGGATCAGATTTAAGGATGTGGCTACTGGTAGGATTCTCCAGTGGATGGCTCCATACTCATGAGTATGTGAGCACCACAAACTGGACTCAGTGGGTTATAACTACAAGAAACTGAACATTAAGTTGAGAAAGGTATGGGTAGATCTAATCAGAATTAAGGGAGCAGTGGAGTTCAATAGACAAATATGTGGTGTGCATGTGTGAAATTCACAGTTAATTAAATCATTATGTATGATTTTTAAAGTTGATTATGATCTGCAAAGACATGGACCATAGAAAAAAACATTTCAAGCTCTCAGCATAGGTTTTGCTTGTTTGTTTGTTTGTTTGTTTGTTTGTTTTTGCCTCTGCTTCCCTGGCATGTATAACAGAGCAGGTACAGATGAGGAAAACACCACTTGTTCTCAAGATCCTATTCAGTAATGTCAGAAATTAACTGACATGTGATTGAGTGACATTAACATTGTTTCATTGTCAAATGTTGTTGTTATTTCTCTAAATTCTGGAAGAAAAGCATTGCGCTTTATATTGTCATCTCATAGAACTCTCCTATGGACCACTTGATGCAGCATACTGTGTATATAATAGATTCTGATCATTGAATGTACTTCTGAAAACTCTCATCATATGACAAACACTGGGCAAAAGGCCTGGGAAGAGAAGGAAAACATTATATATTCTTTTTTCTTTTTTATGATTTGTGAATATTTTATTCAGGAATTTTTAATCTATATTCATCAAAAATGTTAGCCTACAGTTTTCTTTGTTGTTCTTTTACCAGGTCTTGGTATTAGAGTGAATATTGGCTTTATTGAAGGAGTTTGGAAGTGCTCCTCGTGCCTCTATTTATTTATTTTTTTAATTAATTCATTATTATTTTCTTTATTTACATTTCAAATGCTATCCCGAAAGTTCAGGGCCCTCAATGGAGGAGCTAGAGAAAGTACCCGAGGAGTTGTAGGGGGCTGCAACCCTGTAGGTGCAACAACAATATGAACTAACCAGTACCACCAGAGCTCGAGTCTCTAGCTGCATATGTAGCAGGAGATGGCCTAATCAGCCATCATTGTGAAGAGAGGCCCCTTGGTCTTGTAAACTTTATATGACCCAGCACATGGGAAGGCCAGGGCCAAGTTGTGGGAGTGGGTGGGTAGGGGAGCGGGGGGGGGGGAGTATAGGAAACATTATATATTCTTATGTATTATTTCCTGGACTTAGAAACCACACTGGCATGTCCCATCTCACAATTACAGCATCATCTGATGGAATGCTTTCACTTCTGTTTCCATTTACATCATCTGTATTCCCTTCTAGAATTACAAAGTAATGTCTCCTGAAAATAAGCTTCCCCATGAGCTACGAAAATATAGTGGAAGTTTGCCTTTCCTCCAGCATGTGTTTTGGAATCTTTATCAAAGATCTGGTAGTTGTAGATGCATTGGTTTAAAGTAGGTTTTCTATTATATTCCACCAATCTCTGCCAGTGGTATTATTATTTTATCTGTGTAGTGTAACTTGAAAATATGTGATTATGCTCAGTATTGTTCTTTTTACTTAGGATTGCCTTGATTGCCTTGGGTATTTTGCCTTTCTATATGAATTTTAAGATTTAGTTTTCTACTTCTGTGAAGAATGCTAGTCAATTTTTATTGGGATTGTCCTGTATCTATAAATTGGTTAAGGTAGAATGATTATTTTCACAACATTAATGCTACCAGTTCATAAGCATCAGCAGTCTTTCTATTTTTTTAGTGTCTTTCAAATTTTCTTTCTTCAAAGCATTGGAGTTTCATTGCAAAACTCCTTCAGCTCCTTGCTTGGGCTTATTCCAAAATATTTTTTCAAGCTATTGTGAGTGGGATTGCTCTCCTGGTTTATTTCTCACTGCATTTGCCATTGGCATATAGAAACTCTATTTATTGTTGTATGCTTATTTAGTATTCTGTCACTTTGTTGAAACTGTTAATCTTTTCGGGGAGTGAATTGGTGAAATCTTGAAGGTCTCCTACATTAAACATCATAGTACCTGCAAATAGGGATACTTTAACTCCTGTTTACATTTGTATCCTTTTGATTTCCTCTATTGCTGCTCAAGCTAAGATTTCCAGAATGATTTTGAGTAGTAATGGAGGCTATCATCAGTTTTGTCTTGCTCTAGCTTTTAATGAGATTGCAACTATCTTTCTCAATTTAGGCTGTAGATATTTCATAGATAGCCTTTGTTGTATTGAGATATGTTCCCTCTAACTCTATTCTCTCTAGGGCTTTTACCATGCAAAGGTGTGGGCAGAGGGGAGGTGGGGGATGCACTGAGAGTACAAGAGACAGGGACTGCCTAAGCTGGTAAGGGAGCCATCTTTGCTCCTGTGTGCACAGGCTCTGGTCCTTGCAGGGAAGAGGACGGACTGCAGAAGGGACACAGCTTCTGATACAGATGCTAGTTCTTGCTCCAGACATCTGGGCACCATCCCCGCCAAAGGAGAGGTGTCCGCCCTGAAGTGCTCTCATTGCCTGAGCTGGTAAGGGAGCCATCTTCCAACTGGTAATAAGGACACATGCTCCACTATGTTCATAGCAGCCTTATTTATAATAACCAGAAGCTGGAAAGAACCCAGATATCCCTCAATAGAGGAATGGATACAGAAAATGTGGTACATTTACACAATGGAGTACTACTCAGCTATTAAAAACAATGAATTTATTAAATTCTTGAGCAAATGGATGTATCTGGAGGATATCATCCTTAGTGAGGTAACCCAATCACAAAAGAAGTCACTAGATATGCACTCACTGATAAGTGGAAACTCAGAATACCCAAGATACAATTTGCAAAACACAAGAAAACCGAAAAGAAGGAAGACCAATGGGTGGATACTTCATTCCTCCTTAGAACAGGGAACAAAATACCCATAAAAGGAGTTTCAGAGTCAAAGTTTGGATCTAAGATGAAAGGATGGAATCTCCAGAGACTACTCCACCTGGGGATCTATCCCATCATCAGCCACCAAACCCAGACACTATTGCACATGCCGGAAAGATTCTGCTGAAGGAACCCTGATATAGCTGTCTCTTGTGAGGCTATGCCAGTCCTGACAAACACAGAAGTGGATGCACACAGTCAACTACTAGATGGAACACAGGGTCCCCAATGGAGGAGCTAGAGAAAGTACCCAAGGAGCTGAAGGGGTCTGCAACCCTATAGGTGGAACAACAATATGAACTAACCAGTACCCCCAGAGCTCCTGTCTCTAGCTGCATATGTAGCAGAAGTTGGCATATTCAGCCATCATTGGGAAGAGAGGCCCCTTGGTCTTGTAAACTTTATATTCCCCATAGAAGGGAATGCCAGGGACAAGAAGTGGGAGTGGGTGGGTAGGGGAGCAGGTGGGGGGAGGGTATAGGGGACATTCAGGATAGCATTTGAAATGTAAATGAAGAAAATAGCTAATAAAATAATTTTTAAAAAGAGACAGGGAAATTGTAATCGAGACATAATATACAAATTTTAAGAAAGATGTTAGATTTTGTCAAGAGCCTCTTCTTTGTCTGAGATGATCATATGATATTTGCCTTTAAGTCCATTGTCTCATTAATTACATGTATTGACTTACATATGTTAAGCTATTCATGAGTCACTAGAATATAGTCACCTTAATCAAAGTCACCTTAATCAAATCTTTTTGATAGGTGTTGTATTCAGTTTGTATTATGCTGATAATTTTTCATCAATGTTCACCATGGATAGTGATCTGTAGTTCTCACTTTTTGTTGTATCATTAGCATATAGATATGCCTCCCTCAAGACACATTGCTGTCACCCATAACTTCATGGCAAGAACCTGGCTTGGGCCCCAGTTAGCCCAGTACTATCACAATGCTTATAGTTCCCTCATACCAAGTTCCTAATGTCATCTGAGTTACTTGATTTCTGAAGTCAAAAAGGAAGTATTGTGTAGCTTCTGGACTGTTTTCAATGTTCTACACAGTATTTATCATCAAGAGTTGAAAGGTAGGCAGACTTTATTACTAACTAGTTGAGAAACACCACCAAGTCTCACCCTGGCCTTGAAAGGGATGCTGCTACCAATGCTGCCAGGAGTGTCACGGAGTTACATGGGAGTTCTGCTTGTATCTGTGTTCCAGCAGCCTGTGGTAGGCAGTGGCTACAAGTTTCTGGTTTTGTTTTCCATAATCTTTTGCTGTGTTTTGTTTTGTTTTGTTTTGTTTGTTTGGGCTGTAGAAGCCACAGGCTCCTTTTAAAAGGTCTTCAGAAATCCCAAAAAAACTAAGTTTATCTGTCTAGTTGTTCATGCTGGGTACTCTACATGTAAGTTCTTCATAACATCATCATCTCCACCTTAGTCCTTCATATTTCTTCACACTGACTCAGATGACTAAGGAAAAAGCAAGACACTGAGTACCCTTATCCTTGGAATTGGTTCTCATATCCAATCCTCATATCCTTACAGCAAAATGCCCACAAGGAGCTCAGGGGACATATTGTTTGTTAAGAAAATAAATTATAAACATGATGCCTATTTGAATTGTAAGTTCAGTTAGAAAACCAATGATATTTTCAACCCATGAGCAGACAACTAGGAATGGTTTTCTCTAGAGTTGTAGAGGAATATGTTTCTTCCAGGGCAAAGCTAGCTAAAGGTGCTTTCTGAAGAGAATGTAGTTTGTACATTTTTTCTAAGAGTTCTATTTTCTCAGGAAATCAATGACACCATGTTACATTGAAAACTAGATGATGCCATTTGTGTAAGAGAAGAAGCAGCTTCAGACAATATTAGACAGTTCTCATCACTGTGACAAATACCCAAGAAACTAAAATCAAATGAAGAAAGATTTATTTTAGCCCAAGGCTTCAGAGATTCTAATCCATGGTGGGCTATTATTCTTCACACCCTGTGACAACACAGTTCATCATGGTGGTGGGAGCACATGACAAAGGAAGTTACTCTGCTTGAGATAACCAGGAAACTGGGTGGAGAGGTAGATTTGGAATTCCAATATCCATTTCACTGGAATGCCCCAAATATCTTTGTATTGCTGAACACCACCCACTTACACCACAGAGCTTTACAAAGGTATTTTAATAGTCACTTAAGGGTCAAGTTATGGCACAGACCAAAGAATTCTGAAGAAGTTAGAGTGGTCCTTCAGGAGAAGAGCTATGAATTTCAAGGAAGCCCTTGGATATCTAGAAAAGGGGCAGAAAAAGGCACTTGAATTCACCCTCAACCAATACACAAGCTTTGAATTGTCTCTCTCTCTCTCTCTCTCTCTCTCTCTCTCTCTCTCTCTCTCTCTCTCTCTCACACACACACACACACACACACACACAGTCACACACCAAATGTAGTTGCTCTGACATTCACCTAAAAAAAATTCATGGTATGGAACCTCCTTACCTCAGAAATATGAAAGCCCAGGATATTTTATTGACTTAGAATTGAAAAGTTTTTTTGACCATAGAAATTTCAGATTTCATGTTTCTCACTTTGGTGATCCACAAGGTCAAATCTAGAAGAAAACCAAAATCTAATCCAATAAGGTAAAATAAGAGTTCAAAGAAACAGCTGTATTGTAATGGAATGATATATGCCCAACAAGAGTATTGGTGATTGGCTCTGAGTCACAGAGTCAGAGAGAGATCCCAGAGAGTAACAGGATAGTACACTAAGCAGAAAATAGTTCCATGCAGTCTTAATTATAGTAGAAAATGGTACTAGATGTCCAAGTTTTTTATGTGGAAAAGCCCTGTACTGTGATGTTGATGAAGAACAATCCTATGAAAGCAGAAGTAGAACATGTGAAATCTGCATTAGATGTGCTCCAGAGAATTGGACCCAATGCAGAACGCATGCCTACTACAGGAAAATACATTAGACTGGCTTACCCTACAGGAGTCAGGGTAATTTAGCAAAGCCTGTCTGCATCCTGCAGAAGCAGAGAACCTCCTACAGTTCAGTGTAAGAAGGTGGAAGTACCTAATAGTGGAGTGAAATGGGGGATGTTTCAAATAGACAATTTAAACAAGAAAGGAAGGCATAACAATAAGGATAGAACTGGTGCAGGGCAGTCAACCATAGCTCCTGACATACTAGAAAGTCATAAGGAAATCTGAAACTTTGTGAGAAAATCAAAACACAGAATCTAACAACAAAAAGGAAGAAAAGAATTTGAATGCAAGTATCCTATATGGTCCCAGAAAACTACAGGTTATTAAATAAAATTTCTAGTTCCAATTGTAGGCTCTGTTTGAAAAAAAAATGCACATCCAAGAAAAATGAACACGCTGATACAGTAGTGGTAAGTCTGTTATGGGGTAATCAACCATTTGATCAATTTGATCGAGTGTTCTATAGGATGGAATTCATGTCTAGCAATGCAAACCCAGTCAAAAGGTCCTATTGCCAAAACTACTTGTGGTGTTTTGTTAAGTAAACCCAATTCTCTTCTAAACACCTATCTATGCATATAGATCATTGGCTTCAGTCAGAGAAGCTTCTTTTTGCAGTAGTCAGTAGAGATTCATAACTGGTCAGAATATTGAGAATAAATGACTGTTAAATACCCAGCTCAGGAACACTGCAGAAGAAGGAGAAATAAGGGTATGAGAGAGAGCAAGGGTGGGGAGCAGAAGTGTGAAATGTTAACTTTTGCGCATGACATGCCAGTTGGACTCGAGTTCAAGCTGCTATAATTATCTAAACAAGATCTACACAGACAGGACCTGTTACAGAAGGTAGACAGCCTAATAGAGCCCCACCACTCTTTGAGGATTTATAAAGTTAATGGCCGGTGAAAGCAGGAAAAACTGTTTCTTCGTTATTTATAAAGATAATGGCTGATGGGAGATGGAGAAACAGTTTCTTCATCATGTAGCTGATATGCCAAGAAGCATCTTTGAATGCCTGAAAATCACCAAGGAGCTTATTGTGATGCGATTGTACTAGGGTCTCTTTATTACAAGCTAGAGCTTGGGCTTCCTAGCGCCCCTCACATAGCAGGATGAGAAGGTAGAGCCCTGAATCCAATTTCAGGCAAGCATTTATAAAGGCAAGCAAGCAAGGAGGGTTTCTAGCTTGGCACACATTTGATTGGGGGACAATTATGGGATTTAACATAATTGGCTGGTGCTGGGAGCCAAACCATAAACTTTCATCTGGATTGGTTGTTGTTGGGAAGTGAAGTACCAGGTACAGACTTGTAATCTGGAGGTGCAGATCTGTTTGGGGAATAACCTGAAAACTGATGATAGACTCAGGTTTTGTTAGGGAGTAACCTGTAAACTGGTGCTAGATGCTGGCTTGTTGGGGAGTAACCTGGAAACTAAGACTATGTGCCAGTTTGTTAACTCAAGTTCAATCTTAGGTAAAGTTCTCTAAAATGGAGCCTGACCCCAAAAGATCTAGTCTGTCATAGCCACTGGTAATGCATCCATGCTTCTACAAACTGTCTTAGCTATTCTTCTGCTGCTGTCATAAAATACAATAACAAAAGAAACATGAGAAAGAAAGGCATTGTTATGGTTTATTGTTTGTGAGGGCAGTTAAAATTGACAACATGTAGGGAAGGCAAGAACAGATAGCTACCTGATGACAGTTATGACCACACACAGATGGGAAGGCAGAGGAGACAAGTAACAGAAAGTAAAGTAAAACTAGAAACCCTCCCCAAACTATGTCTTCCCCAAACTATGCCTGATGTCTAGCTGTGGGTTTCTGCATATGTATCCATATGCTGCTGGATGAAGCCTCTTAGGAGACAGTTGTGCTAAGTTCCTGTCTACAAGCATAGAAGACTATATGTTATGGATTGACTGTCACAAGTTAGGGCCATCATTACTTGGCTGTTCTCTCAGTCTCTGCCCCATCATTATTACTTCACAGCTTGTAGACAAACAAATTATGTGTTGAAGGTTTTGTAGTTGGATTGATGCTTCATCTTAATATGGGTTTCTTAACAAGTAGAGCAGGGGACAGTCTCAGTCTGTGTTCCCTGCCATTAGACCCCCTTTCCCTACCTAGAATGCCTGTTTAGAACTCAGTGAGAGAGGATGTTCCTACTCCTGCTGGAACTAGATGTCCCTGTATGGGGTGGTACCCAAGGAAGACTGCCCTTACTGAGGAGAAGCGGAGGGACCAATAGGAGAGAGATTTATAAGGGTGGGCTTGGGAAGAGAGGTGAGGGATGAGCTGTGATCAGAATGTAAAGTGAATTTAAAAAACGAAAGAGCCCCACCAGAGGAGAATCAGCATCCAGAGAGGGCTCTGACCCTGGGACTCAGGAGAGAGCATCGTCTTGTATCCCGGGTCTCTCAGAAACCAGTCCACACAGAAGAGGGCACAGGCCACAGAAGCAATAGAGCTTCTTGGATAGGGTCCCTTCCGGCCTTCTTCTTCAGCCACGAGGTGGAGCTGAGCTCCAGACCTCTGTGCACCTTCCCTGCAAGAGGAGAGCTTGCCTGCAGACAGTGCTCTGACCACTGGGACTCAGGAGAGAGTTGGACTCCTAGAACTGCTGACAGAGGCTAACAGAATCACAGGAGAAACAAGCTCCAGCCAGAGACAGCTAAAATATCTAACACCAGAGATTACCAGATGGCAAAATGCAAATGTAAGAATCTTACAAACAGAAACCATGACCACTCAGCATCATCAGAACCCAGCACTCCTACCACAGCAAGTCCTGGATACGCCAACACACCCGAAAAGCAAGATTCAGATTTAAAATCATATCTCATGATGCTGGTAGAGGATTTTAGGAAGGGCAATAATAATTCACTTAAAGAAATACAGGAGAACACTGCTAAACAGGTAGAAGTCCTTAAAGAGGAAGCACAAAAATCCCTTAAAGATTTACAGGAAAATACTGCTAAACAGGTAGAAGGTCTTAAAGAGGAAACACAAAAATCCCTTAAAGAATTACAGGAAAACAGAACCAAACAGGTGATGGAATGGAACAAAGCCATCCAAGATATAAAATTGGAAGTAGAAACAATAAAGAAAACCCAAACGAAGACAACTCTGGAGATAGAAATCCTAGGAAAGAAATAAGGAACCATAGGTGTGGGCATCAGCAACAGAATACAAGAGATGGAAGAGAGAATCTCAGGTGCAGAAGATTCCATAGAAAACATGGACACAACAATCAAAGAAAATGCAAAATGCAAAAAGCTCTTAACCCAAGCTCTTAACCCGAGCTCTTCTCTCCCAGAAGCTCAGAATTCGTCTTAGAATGGGGAACATGATACCTATGAAAGGAGTTACAAGAAACAAAGTTCAGAGCTGAAAAGGAAGGAAGGACCATCCAGACACTGCCCTGCCCGGGGATCCATCCCATAAACAACTACCAAACCCAGACACTACTGCATATATGAGCAAGATTTTGCTGACAGGACCCTGATATCAGTATCTCTTCTGAGGCTATTCCAGTGCCTGGCACATATAGAAGTGGATACTCACAGTCATCTATAGGATGGAACACAGTGCCCCCAATGAAGGAGCTAGAGAAAGTACCCAAGGAGCTAAAGGGGTCTACAACCAAGCACAAGAAAATCAAGAAAAAGGAGGACCAATGTGTAGATACTTCATTCCTCCTTAGAATAGGGAACAAAATACCCATGTAAGGATTTATGGAGACAAAGTTTGGAGCTAAGATGAAAGGATGAACCATCCAGAGACTACCCCACCTGGGGATCCATCCCATAATCATCCACCAAACACAGACACTATTGTACATGCCAGCAAGGTTTTGCTGAAAGGACCCTGATATAGCTGTCTCTTGTGAGGCTAGGCCAGTGCCTGGCAAATATAGAACTGGATGCTCACAATCATCTATTGGATGGAACACAGGGCCCCCAATGGAGGAGCTAGAGAAAGTACCCAAGGTGCTGAAGGGGTCTGCAACCATATAGGTGGAACAACAATATGAACTAACCAGTACCCCCAGAGTTTGTGTCTCTAGCTGCATATGTAGCAGAGGATGGCCTAGAGGGCCATCATTGGGAAGAAAGGCCCCTTGGTCTTGTAAATTTTATATGCCCCAGTATAGAGAATGCCAGTGCCAAGAAGTGGGAGTGGGTGGGTAGGGGAGCAGGGACAGGGGGAGGATATAGGGGGTCTTTCAGGATAGCATTTAAAATGTAAATAAAGAAAATATCTGATAAAAAAAATTGAAAAAAAAAAGAAAGAAAAGAATCACTGCACAAAAAAGGGGGGTCTGCAACCCTATAAGAGGAACAACAATATGAACTAACTAGTAACCCTCAGAGCTTTCATCTCTAGTTGCATATGTAGCAGAGGATGGCCTAGTAGCCCATCAATGTGAGGATAGGCCCTTGGTCTTCTGAAGGTTATATGCCCCAGTACAGGGGAATGCCAGGGTCAGGAAGCAGGAGTGGCTGGGTTGGGGAACAGGGCAGGGGAAGGGAATAGGGACTTTCGGAGAGGAAACTAGAAAAGGGGATAGCAGTTGAAATGTAAATGAAGAAAATATCTAATAAAAATTAACATTTAAAAAAAAGAAAGAGAAGAAAGCCACACACACACAAAAGTTTACTAGATATTCTATTAAGTCATATACCATATTTGGCAAATTGAACTTTACTACACATCAATTAAGATTGTTTACTCAACTACATTCTAAGGTTTTATTTCAATTTAGATTCAGCCTTTTTTATTAAAGATAAACTCTGCATTATTTTTAGGAGTTTTGAAGCCTTCCTACACTTACTGATTGGAAATAGTGGAGGAATAGAACAGGGATATAGGGTAGGTAGGGGAAGGATCTGAGAGGACTGGAAGGAGGAAAATTGTGGACAAGATATAATAGATCAGAGAAGAATAAAAAGAAAACTCTGGCTTCTGGTTTCTATCTGCCACCAGAGCTGACCCTGAGCCACAGCACTCCATATCCAGGTCCTCCCTGGAGAGAGCTGGTCTCCTAGGAGTGCTGACACACCTGTGGGTACTGGTAGAACCACATCTTCTGCACAGGTAGAACCACAGATCAAAAGAAGAGCAGCCTGGGACAGGATCCTTCCACTTTCCATCTGTACCTGGAGCAGACCCTGTACCACAACTCTCCATACCCAGATTCCACCAAGAGGGAGCAGGTCTCCCAGGAGTTTTGACACACCTAAGAGCACAGTTGTCCATATCCAGGTCCCACCAGGAAAGAGCTGGTTTCCCAAGAGTGCTGACACACCTGAGAGCACAGGTGAGACAATCACATCTGCTCAAATTTCTGGCCCAAGAGGGACACACCTAGAGCCATCAGGACATGGGAACCAAGGAATGGCCAGGGACAGGATCATACCAGTTTCCATCCATTCCCTGAAAATGATACTGTGCCACAGTTCTCCATAACCAAATTCCTCCCAGAGAGAACTGGTTTCTCTGGAGTGCTTTCAGGAGGGACAAGCCACAGTCAGAGACAGCAAGACCAGCTAACACCAGATATAACCAGATGGCAAGAGGCAAGGGAAAGAAAATAAACAGCAGAAACCAAGTTTATTTGGCATCATCAGAAGCCAGTTCTCCCACCACAGCAAGCACTGGATACCCCAAGACACTGGAAAAGCAATATTCAGATTTAAAACCACATCCCATGATGCCGGTAGAGGATTTTAAGTAGAACTTTAATAACATCCTTAAAGAAATACAGGAAAACACAGTCAAACAGGTAAAGGAATTGAACAAAACTATCCAGGATCTAAAAATGGAGATAGAAACAATAAAGAAATCACAAAGGGAGACAAACCAAGAGATAGAAAACCTAGGAAAGATATGAGGAGTCATAGATGTAAGCATCACCAACAGAATTCAAGAGACAGAAGAGAGAATCTCAGATGCAGGAGATACCATAGAAACCATTGATAAAAGAATCAAAGAAATGCCAAGAGCTCTTAACCCAAAACATCCAGGAAATCCAGGAAACAAGGAAAAGACCAAACCTAAGGATATTAGGTATAGAAAAGAGAAAAGATTCCCAACTTAAACTACAGGTAAATATCTTCATCAAAATTATAGAAGAAAATGTCCCTAACCTAAAGTTAGAGATGCCAATAAATATACAAGAAGCCTACAGAACTCCAAATTGATTGGATCAGAAAAGAAATTCCACTATCACATAATAGTCAAGATATCAAATGCATAAAACAAAGAAAAAATATTAAAAGCAGTAAGGGATAAAGGTCAAGTAACATATAAAGGCAGACCTATCAGAATTACACCAAACTTCTCTCCGGAGACTATGAAAGATAGAAGACACTGGGCAGATGTCATACAGACCCTAAGAGAACATAGATAACAACCCAGACTACCATACCCAACAAAACTCCCCCCAATTACCATAAATGGAGAAGCCAAGATATACCATGACGAAACCAAATTTATACCAATATCTGTCCACAACTCCATCCCTACAAAGGATAATAAATGGAAAATGCCAGTGGTAGGTAAAACTACACCCTAGAAAAAGNAAGAAAGTAGTCCTCTTTCAACAAACCCAAAAGAAGGTAGCCATACAGCATAATTCCACCTCTAACAATGAAAATAACAGGAAGCAACAATCACTGTTCTTTAATATCTCTTAACATCAATGGACTCAATTCCCCAATAAAAAGACATAGACTAACAGACTAGATATATAAACAGGATCCATCATTTTGCTGCATACAACAAACTCAACTCAGTGATAGACACTACCTCAGAGTAAAAGGCTGGAAAACAATTTTCCAAGCAAATAGTCCAGAGAAATAAGCTGGAGTAGCCATTCGAATATCAAATAAAATAGACTTTCAAACAAAAGTTATCAAAAAAAAAAAAAGATAAGAAAGGACACTTCATATTCATCAAAGGAAAAACCTATCAAGATGAACTCCCAATTCTGAACATTTATGCTCCAAATGCAAGGGCACCCACATTTATTAAAGAAACTTTACTAAAGCTCAAAGCACACATTGCACCTCACACAGTAACAGTGGGATACTTGAATACCCCACTCTCATCAATGCATAGATTATGGAAATGAAAACTAAACAGTGTAACTAATAGAAGTTATAAACCAAATGGATTTAATAGATATCTACAAGACATTTGATCATAAAACAAAAGAATATACCTTTTTCTCAGCACCTCATGGTACCTTCTCCAAAACTGACCATATAATATCACAGAACAGGCCTCAACAGATACAAGAAGACTGAAATAATCCCATGAATCCTATCAGATCACCACAGACTTAGGCTGGTCTTCAATAACAACAAAAACTGCCGCAGACGGACTTTTCTGGGGTCCCAGATCTGCGGGGAACGGGTCTCTGGTTGCAGGTGAGCGAGGATTCGGCGAATG
>NC_034602.1:17162644-17172523 GCF_900095145.1 Mus pahari
CTGGCAGGAAACAACTGGGATAACATTCAATGTTAACAACTGGGATCAAAAACAGCCCCACCTAAAGACAATTCAAAGTCAGTAGCTGGGGGCAAGGGCTTCATGTCCTTGTCAAAGATCCTATAATCCACCTTCCCTTTAGGCCATTGTAATGCTAGTGTATGGGTGTAACTCAGCTACCTATGGTTCTAAGTATCCACCCTGGTGCCTTTTAGATCACAAACTTCCTTCTTCCTCGAGTGATAAATTCCTTTTTTGGGCAGTGACTAGCTGCCTAGACCCAAGGGTCAGCTCAAGGACTGACTACCCAGAATCTGATATGGCTATGTATTAAGGGAAAGCACATGGATCTGTTTCCCAACTAAAGCAAGGACATTGGAACATTCGTTATACAAAATGCCACCATTCCAGGAGACTNAGTTTCCTTGAACTTTTGCCTCGGGACAGCGCCCAGGTTTTTGGGGCCTGTTGGCGCTTGTCATTACTGGAAAGAATGTAGCAAAAAACAACAGAGAGCCTGCATACACATGGAAGCTGAACAATGCTCTACTCAAAGATAACTTGGTCAAGGAAGAAATAAAGAAAGAAATTAAAGAGTTTTTAAATTTTAATGAAAATGAAGTCACAATATACCCAAATTTATGGGAAACAATGAAATCAGTGCTAAAGGAAAACTCATAGCTGTGAGTGCCTCCAATAAGAAACTGGAGAGAGCATACACTAGCAATTTAACAGCACACCTGAAATCTCTAGAACAAAAAATCAACAGCAAATACACAACAAAAGGAGGTCAAAGGGATAGAAAATTGAAAGGAAGAAGTCAAAATATCACTATTTGCAGATTATATGATAGCATATTTAAGTGACCCCCCCCAAAAAAATCCACCAGACAACTCCTACAGATGATAAACAAGTTCAGCAAAGTGGTTGGATGAAAAAATTAACTCAATCAAATCAGTAGCCTTCCTATACTCAAAAAATAAACAGGTTGAGAAAGAAATTAGGGAAATGATACCCATTAAAATAGCCACAAACAATATAAAATATCTCAGTGTGACTTTAACCAAGCAAGTGAAAGATCTGTATGACAAGAACTTCAAGTCTCTGAAGAAAGAAATCGAAGAAGGTCTCAGAAGATGTAAAGGTCTCCCATGCTCATGGATTGGCAGGATTTAAAAAGTCAAAATGGTCATCTTGCCAAAAACAATCTACAGATTCAATGCAATCCCCATCAAAATTCTAACTCAATTCTTCATAGAGTTAGAAAGAGCAATTCTCAAATTCATCTAGAATAACAAAAAACCCAGGATATCGAAAACTATTCTAAACAATAAAAGAACATCTGGGGAAATCACCATCCCTGACCCCAAGATGTACTACAGAGTAATAGTGGTAAAAACTGAACGGTACTGTTACAGAGACAGGCAGGCAGCTCAATGGAATAGAATTGAAGACCCAGACATGAACCCACACACCTATGGTCACTTGATCTTTGACAAAGAAGATAAAACCATCCAGTGGACAAAACGACAGTATTTCAACAAATGGTGCTGATTCAACTATAAGTCAACATGTAGAAGACTGCAAATTGATCCATTCTTATCTCCCTGTACAAAGCTCAAGTCCAAGTAGATCAAGGACCTCCATATTAAACCAGATACACTGAATCTAATAGAAGATAAAGTCAGGAAGAGCCTTGAACATGTGGGCATAGGGGAAATTCTCCTGAACAAAACGCCGATGGCTTATGCTCTAATATCAACAAACAACAAATGAGACCTCATAAAATTACAAAGCTTCTGTAAGGCAAAGGACACTCTCAACAGGAAAAATGGCAACCAACAGACTGGGAAAAGATCTTTGACAATCCTACATCTAATAGAGAGCTAATATCCAATATCTTCAAAGAAATCGGGAAGGTAGACTCCAGAGATCCAAATACCACTATTAAAAATAGGGAATAAAGCTAAACAGAGAACTTAGGAAACTCAAACAGCCAAGAAGCACCTAAAGAAATGTTCAACATCCTTAGTTATCAAGAAAACACACAACAAAACGACCCTGAGATTCTACCTCACACCAGTCAGAATGGCTAAAATAAAAAACTCAGGTGACAGCAGATGCTGATGAGGATGTGGAGAAAGAGGAACACTCCTCCACTGCAAGCTGGTACAACCACTCTGGAAATCAGTCTGGCAGTTCCTCAGAAAACTGAACATAGTATTATCTGAGGATTAAACTGTACCACTCCTGGGCACATACCCAGAAGATGCCCCAACATTTTATAAGGACACATGCTTCACTATGTTCATAGCAGCCATTATTTATAAAAGCCAGAACACGGAAACAACTCAGATGTCCCTCAACAAAGGAATGGATACAGAAAATGTAGTACATTTACCAACTCAGCTATTAAAAACACTGACTTCGTGAAATTTACAGTCAAATGGATTGATCTAGAAAGTATCATCCTGAGTGAGGTAACCCAGTCACAAAATAAAACACATGGTATATACTCACTGATAAGCGGGTATTAGGCAAAAAGCATGGAATACCCATGATACAACTCACAGACCACATGAAGCTCAAGAGGAAAGAAGACCAAAGAGTGGATGGTTAAATCCTACTTAGAAGTGGGAACTAAATAATCAAGGGAAGTAGAGGATGGGAGAGATTTGGGAGGAAGAGAATAGGGTGAGGGTAAAAAGAGGGGAAGAATCAGGTGTGGGAGAAGATGGAGCAGATGTACAGAGTCAGGAAATTGAACAGAGGTGATTAGCAATGGGGAATTGGGAACTGGTGGTAGCAACCAGAAAGTCCCATTTTCCAGGAAAGCAAGAGGCTCCCAGGATCCCACAGGGATGACATTAACTGAAATATTGCACAAAGGGAAGGGAGAACCCAATGAGACCATATCCAGAGGTTAGGCTTGGTTCCCCAGTAGAGGGATTGGGCCACCCACCCATCTCCAAAATTTTAACTCAGAAATGCTCCTCTCTAAAGGAAATACGGGACAAAGAGTGGAGCACAGGCTGAAGGAAAGGCCATCCAGAGCCTGCCCTACCTGGGGATCCATCCCACATGCAGACACCAAACCCAGACACTTTTGTGGATGCCAAGAAGTGCTTGCTGACAGGAGCCTAATATAGCTGTCTCCTGAGGGGCTCTGCGAGATCCTGACCAATACAGATGGGGATGCTCAAAGCCAACCATCAGACTGAGCACAAGGACCCCAATGGAGGAGTTAAGGGAATGAGCTGAAGAGGACTTATTTGGCATCAGTGGGAGGGGAGGACCTTGGTCCTATGAATACTTGATGCCCCAGTGTAGAGGAATGCTGGGGTGGTGAGGTGGGAGTGGGTCAGTGGGTGAGGTAGCACCCTTTAAGAAGTGGGGTAAGGGAGGATGATGATAAGAGGTTTGCAGAGAGGAAACTGGGAAAGTGGATAATATTTAAAATGCAAACAAATAAAATAACCAATTTGCAAAAAATAAAATAAAATAAAAGCCGAATTTAAAAGTTAAAAAAATAGAAAAAAAAAAGAAATGAATTCAAAGATACCAGACAATAATAAAGGTTATTGAATTTTGAGTTAAAAAAAATGCTTGAGGGAAATAAGAATAATTTTCAGCAAATTATTGAAAATTTCTTAACATTTACATTCCTTTTTCTCCCTCCTTCCCTTTTTTTTTTCTTATGTGTTGCTTAGAATTGACTCAAGGGCTAATTGCATGAACTCTACCATGCAGGAGCTCAACCACTGAGTGGCAGTTTTAGTCTCCAGAACATCCAGAAACAACAAAGGGAGGATGCTTTCTTAAGCATTTCAGATGAAAGAACATCAGGTTGTGGTGGTGAGAATGCTAGGCAGGCCAGTTAAGAATTAGAAGTCACCATTTTATTTTTCCCCAATATTTAGATCTCGCACTTAAACTTGAATAAAGGTGTTTCTTGCAAGAAAGATTATAGATATCCTATCATGTTAAAACAATATTCTATGATGCTAATCCTGAGTGGGGAGAAAAACAGGTCATCAGCTTTCTGCATACCTCTTGTCTTTTGCAACCTATTTCTGGGAGTCTTGGGGAGTAGTGGCAACACTGATGTACCAGTGGCATTCCAGTAAAAGACCAGGTGTCCTAGACAGATAGGGAAGGTCCACTGCCAGGGCTTCCCTGGAAAGTGGCAATTATTCCAGCCATAGGAGAGTAGCTGATGCCTGCACAGAGAGATGATTCCTGCTAATTCCATTGCTGGCCGTTGGTGCCATTATGTGGCTGGAATTTTTAAACGACTGTCTTTAATTTGACTTAGCTGCCTTTGGCTATCAAATGTAACCCCAGTCAGCAGCCACATTTCACCAGATAACTGTGGCCCATGTTAGTGGCATCCTTTTGAAGCCCTGAGGATCAGATACAATTGCTCATTTACTTTAATAACCTTTAACAAATGTTTGGTTTTAAGTAAGTTTATTCGGTACTCTTCTTCCTGTTTCTCCCTGTGAAGAAAAACAATTGACAGGACTTTGACTAAGCCTAGAAGAGCTATGTACATTGTTCTCACTAGGCTATAGGTGCATAGAATGTGGAAATAGATGCTCACACACCGCCAAAGGAACATCAGTCGAGAAAGGTCTTCAGATAGGATCTGCTTTTCAAAAATACAAGTAGGAGAAGCCTACTGGGCTACTGACCACAGAGAAGTGTTTTTACAGGGGACAGTGGGAAGACTAAAAATAAGGACATGGAAAATGTGAGGGTAGCCCTGAAATACATAGGAAAAGAAGACAAAAAGACTTCAATGACAAAGAAAATTGATCTTGATAATTTTCCAGAGATTCCATGGCTAAGGGGCTTGTACATGACAGGTTAAATAATAAAAACATGATGGTACCAGGATCAACCAAGAGCTTATAAACATGTACTCCATAAGTTGGCATATGAAGAAAACCCCTGTCTAGCCTATACTTTCAAAGTTTAAATGATGAAGGTTTGGGGGTTCACAGAGCCATGGTTTTACTTTTTGGTCTCAAAGGCAGTTTTTTCAGCATTTCTCCTTTCTATATGCTGATTAGTAATTCCTGCTATGAAGTTATTAATATATGTATTAATAACACATTATTACATATTATATTAATGCATATTAATTATATAATGTATAATATATATTAATATATAATCTTATATAATGCAATCAGTTAAACTGGTACATGGTTAGAAATGTTTGTTTATATCTTTTTCATAGAAATAAGGATATATCATGAACAATGAATCACACACCTTTATGGTTTGTTGTTTTTCTTTTTTTATCTCTTGTCCCAATCTGATTTTCAGAATTACCTACTGAAACCAAACCCGGTAAAAGTGGTTATGTTTCAACTCCTTGCTGAGCCTCTCAGCACTAACTGTGCACATATTCCACCAACAATCGCTGCACAGGAAACATAGGACTCTGTCTACTCTGCAGATGGGGGGGGGGGTAGGGAGAGGGAGTGAGAGGGAGGGAGAGACAGAGAGAGACAGAGAGAGACAGAGACACAGAGAGAGACAGACAGAGAGACAGAGAGAGAGAAGAAAAAAGTCTCAATCCTGTTGCCCCAAATTTTGTTGCTGACAGTTGGTCTCTGAACTCCTGACTTTTTGTCTATACATTTGGGAGATATACTGCAAAACAAACTCTTCCAGCAGTAATAAGAAATAATAAGGTCATTGTCATTTGCAATACAGTTAAAGCCCTTGAATGGGCTATAAAAGACATTAACATCAGAGAACAAAGTTGGAGTGTCCCATCTATTGTCACCTGGCAACACTGAATGCACTTCTCATCCCTCCTCTGCCTCTGCACCAGTGTGGACACAAAGGCTGCTTTTAGAAATCAGAGGCTGCTCCCCTCTGCCGCTCACATTCTCTGGGAAATTGATAACATTTTCTGCAGACCTGCTTATTTGCAAACAATGTCTTTCCAACCCATTACTGGTATAAGTGTCTCTTTTCATTTATAGACAAACAATAAAGCTATATGGCATTTTTTTTTTCAGGAAGGCATTTCATTGGAATGAGAAAGAAATGCATTCAATAAACCTTCATGCAAGAAGCTCATCTTAAGACCATCTAAGATTGTGTATACACTCTAGTGGTTTATGTGGCATGGAAAAATCACTGAGGCAAAATAACCGTGGCTGAAAACATGGTCTGCATTTATCCTGCACTCTGTCTGAATATTGCCATCACCACACCCTACTTTCAGCTGTGAAATTTCATCACACACATTATGATTTTCTTAGTCATTATTTTTCTAGAATTCAGTCCTAATTCTCAAACTATATAATTATTTATGGGACAGTGCTTACAGCATGAGTGTGAGGAAACTATCATTTACCACAGCATCACTGCTTAGCCCTCATGCTTTGGTAAGAGCACAACCTACCCTCATTTATTCTTGAATGAAAGATGTAACAAAAATAGGAGACACATAATTATCAGCATACGTGGAATTCTGTGTGATCATGAGATTATCTCTTCATCTGTTATTCTAAACTATGAATAATTTTATTTCTATGATTCACATAGAAGCTCTCTCTAGGAGCTAATACAATGTATGGTGCATAGATGACTCTTATTAGGTAGGAATTAGTGCTAACAAGCAAAATGGGCGTGGTCAATATAACAGAAATAATCCAGCCTCTACTTCAACATATGGAGCCTGATTCAAGATATACCAGACAAAGCCAACAGAGAGTACTCCTTGCCTCGAGTCTGCTACATATCCAACCTTGGTTTCAAGCTTTCAATGCACTAATCCCTCTTCACCAAGCAAATATCGGGGGGGTGGGGTGTCTAACCATGTAGTGACAAATGTGCAATGTCTATCTTATGTAGTAATTCTTTAATCATTCAGTCAATATTTGAGTAGTATCTAGTCTCAGCCACAAAAGATGCTAATCTTTTGCTTAAAACAGATTTTGCAGCTCTGAAGGCCTTGGATTTCTGAGACAGAAAATGAGATTATTAGGTTTAAACCCTTATGACTCATAGCTCTTAATTATAATAATCCCAATAAAATATAAGGTGTTTTTACAAATCTTCTTGGGTGCTCCTAAAGCAAAACAAGACAAAACAACAACAAAAAAGGGCTATAGTGTTAATGCAAGAGCTAAGTCTGTGCTTTGGCTTCTTCTTGACCATCCATCCCATTAGCTGAGTGTGTGGTAGTAGATGCTCCTGAGTAACAGGTAAAAGGGGCAGATTTCCTCTCTGACACTTGTTTTGGCATCTGGATAACAGTTTTCAGAAAGACATCATGGATCACTGGCTCGAATCTTTTGTCACTCCAATTCCAATCAACTATAAAAATGGAAAAAGAATAAGAAAGAAACAGTTATGGATAGGTTTGCTTGCACAGAAAATAAGTGTTGCAATAGAAGGGAAGGGAGCTAAAAAGAAGCAATCCATGGTCTCTGCAACTGGACTACATTGTCTCTGTGGTTAGTCTATCATCATTTCCCCTATTCTGCTCCTTTATTCCTCACTCTCACTCTCTCATCCCCATCTTGGTTTCCTATGCTCAGCTTTATTTTCTAGAATGGTTCTTTCCATGACTTAGTTTGAGCAGTTGCTAATAACCATAGTAAACCAATATTTTAGATTACCAATTATATATATATATATATATATATATATATATATATATATATATATATATATAAAATATACACTGAATGCCTTTACTCTGGGTGTTTCAGCTATGCCAGTAGAGCACCAAGGAATTTCTGGGGTATGATGATAGAGTTTTCCTTTGTGTGCCACAGTGAATCTACCAAGATGAACTTTGAATTCTGAACATCTATGCTCAAAATGCAAGGGCACCCACATTCCTAAAAGAAATTTAATAAAGCACAAAGCACACATTGCACCCCGCACAGTAATAGTGAGAGATTTCAACATTCCACTCTCAGCAATGGACACAGCACAGCGAACTAAACTAATCAGAAAGTAAACAGAGACACAGAGAAACTAACAGAAGTTATGAACCAAATGGTTTTAACAGATATTTATAGAACATTTCATTCTAAAGCAAAAGAATATAACTTGTCAGTTCCTCACAGTACCTTCTCCAAAACTGACTGTATAATTGGTTACAAAACAGGCCTCAATGGATACAAGAAGATTGAAATAATCCCATGCGCCTTCCAGTCGGAGCCAGCACCCGGTCGCCTTGGATGCGGAGTCAGTGGACACCCCCATGGCCCCTAGAGTACTCTCCACTCGATCTTAGGATCACTGGTGAGCAGAACACAAAATCGGTTCCATTCCAATTGCATGTGGGCTGAAACAGCAGTAGGGAAGCAGAAATCTTGCTTGACCAGAGGCACTAGTCCCTTCCAGTGGGCGCCAGCACCAGGTCGCCTCGGGTGCGGATTCTGTGGACACCCCCACAGCCCCTAGAGGACTCTCTACACGATCTTGGGATCACTGAACTAGATACCTAAAGAAGAGACACGCAGAGGCTGGGCTCTGGTCCAGTCAGGGCCATCCCCACCATCTCTCTTCTGAACCCCAGCAGAGGCTGCTGAGTGCTCCAGAGGACTCTCCACTCAGCAGGACCTCAGGATCACAGCAGAGGCCACTGAGCTCTGGAGAACTCTCCACTCCGCAGGTCCTCCTACTCACCTCAGGATCTCAGGACCTCAGGATCACCTTGGGATAGCAAGAGGCAGAGCAGAGACCCTGAGCCCTGGGCACCTTCCTTGCCAGAGGAGAGTCAGCCTAAGGGGAGGTCTCTGATCCCACAACTCAGAAGGTGGATCAGAGCTCCAGATTTCTGGACACCTGCCCTGCAAGAGGAGAGCCTACCTGCAGAGAGTGCTCTGACCACTGGGACTCAGGTGGGAGTAGGATTCAGGAGTGCTGACAGAGGCTAACAGAATCACAGGAGGATCAAACTCCAGTCAGAGACAGCTTGAACATTAACACCAGAGATTTCCGGATGGCAAAAGGCAAACATAAGAATCTTACTAACAGAAACCAAGAACACTAGGCATAATGAGAACCCAGTATGCCCTCCACGGCAAGTCCTGGATACCCCAGCACACCCGAAAAGGAAGACGCAGATTCAAAATCATATCTTATGATGATGGTAGAAGATTTGAAGAAGGACATTAACAACTCACTTAAAGAAATACAGGAGAACACTGCGAAACAGGTAGAAGCCCTAAAAGAGGAAGCACAAAAGTCCCTCAAGGAATTTCAGGAGAAGACTGCTAAACAGGTAGAAACCCTTAAAGAACTATAGCCAAACACTGCTAAACAGGTAGAAGAAACACAAAAATCCCTTAAAGAATTACAGAAAAAAAAAGAAAATAGGGAATGGAATTGAAAAACAATTCAGGATCTGAAAATGGAAGTAGAGACAATAATGAAAACACAAAGGGAGACAACTCTGGAGATAGAAACCCTAGGAAAGAAATCGGGAACTATAGATATGAGCTTCAGCAAAAGAATACAAGAGATGGAATAGAGAATCTCAGGCACAGAAGATTCCATACGGAACATGGACACAACAATCAAAGAAAATGCAAAATGCAAAAATATCCTAACTCAAAAACATCCAAGAAATCCAGGACACAATGAGAAGACCAAACCTACAGATAAGAGGAGTAGATGAGAATGAATATTTTCAATTTAAAGGGCCAGCAAATGTCTTCAACAAAATTATAGAAGAAAACTTCCCGAACCTAAAGAAAGAGATGCCCATGAACATAAAAGAAGCCNACAGAACTCCAAATAGATTGGAACAGAAAAGAAATTCCTCCCAACACATCATAATCAGAACAACAAATGCACTAAATAAAGATAGAATATTAAAAGCAGTAAGGTAAA
>NC_034602.1:17172534-17178063 GCF_900095145.1 Mus pahari
CTGCAACCCTATAGGTGGAACAACAATAAGAACTAACCAGTATCCCTTGAGCTAGTGTCTCTAGCTGTATATGTTGCAGAAGATGGACTATTCGGCCATCATTGGGAAGAGAGGCCCCTTGGTCTTGCAAACTATATATGCCCCAGAACAGGGGAATGCCAGGGCCAAGAAATGGGAGTTGGTGGGTAGGGGAGCAGGGGCAGGGGGAGGGTATAGGGAACTTTTGGGATAGCATTTGAAATGTAAATAAAGAATATATCTAATAAAAAAAAAAGAAAGAAAGAAATAATCCCATGCACCCTAACAGGTCACCACACAATAAGGCTTGTCTTAAATACCAACAAAAACAACAGAAAGCACGCATACACATGGAAGATGAACAACACTCTACTCAATGATAACTTGGACAAGGAAGAAAAGAAGAAATTAAACGCTTTTTTAGAATTTAATAAAAATGAAGACACATCATACCAAAACTTATGGGACACAATGAAAGCAGTGGTAAGAGGAAAACTCATAGCTCTAAGTGTCTCCAAAAAGAAACTGAAGATAGGACCTTGCTCCATATAAGATGGTGCTTGTTAGTGATGTCATAATAATTACTTAATTATAAACATGCATTTATTCTAATGCATTTGCTCTTCCAGTATTGTTTGTGATCTTAATAAAGTTCTTTATTTTATTTTTTTAAAAAGAGAAATGTATAACCACTAAGCCAACTGTACAAACAAATAACACTTGAAGGAAGCCTTTGGACTGAAGATGAAGACAAATACATCAGATAGGCCATAAGAAACCATAATCAGTGACATGGATGGTAATTAATCCATCCATGAATATGAAAACACCAAATGCTACAAAGTTAGAGGAAATAACACACATTTCAATGATAACTCAGAATATAAATTGTCTTAATT
This sequence comes from Mus pahari, assembly GCF_900095145.1. NCBI lineage: Eukaryota > Metazoa > Chordata > Mammalia > Rodentia > Muridae > Mus > Mus pahari. The sequence goes on from NC_034602.1 coordinate 17,173,452, forward strand.
TTCAAATCAAATCACACAAACTGGCAGAGTGGATTAGGAGGTGTGGTTCTACTTCTTGCCTCTAAGAAATGCATATCATCATAAAAGATAGTTGTGTTAAAGGAAAAGGGTATAAGGGGGATATGCTAAGCCAATAAGTCCAGGAAGCAAGCAGATGATGCTATCCAAACATCTGACAATTTTGACTTCAAAGCAAACTGGCTAGAAGAGAAAATGAGCAGTTTATACTGAGCAGGGAAACAATCCATCACAATTCTAGACATGTATGTTAAACACAGTGTAACTAATTTCAGGAAACAAATACTTCTACATACAAAAGCACATATTAATGCCTTAATAATGGTAGTAATGGCTACAATGCCACATTCCTATCAATTGGAGTTAACCCAATTAAAATTAAACATAAGTATCTGTATTAGATGGCACCGTGCTTCAAACAGACTTAATAAAAATCCTACAGAATGTTATGTCCAAACACTGCAGAGCACACAGTTTCCTTAGATGCCTATGAAATGTCCTCTAAAATAGATTATATGTTAGGACATAAAGCAAGTTTCAACAAATCAGGAAAATTAAAATAATTCCTTGTATTCTGTCTGATCGTAATGTAGCAAAAATAAGCAAGAAACACAAAGAGCATACATAAATTTCAGATTTAAAAGTACACTAATGAATAATAGGTGTGTATTTGAAGAAACCAAAAAAGAAATTAAAAATTCCTAGAGCCAACTGAAAATGAAGACGCAGCATGACAGAACCTATGATAGGATAGAGCATTCCTAAACAGGGGTGTAATTCTGAACACCCACACTCTGAAATTAGTGAAATCTCAAATAAAGAATTTAATTATATACATGAAGGCCCCAGGAAAGCAAGAATAAGTCAGGCCCAAATAAATAGCCAAAAAGAAATAATTAAGCTCTATAAAGAAATTCATGACATGAAAACCATAAAGATTACAAGACTTCATGAAGCAAAAGATGTGGTTATTGAAAAGATAAACAGAATTGGTAAGCCCTTAGCCAGAGTAACTAGAGAAAGAGGGAGAAGACATACCTGAGTGAAATTAGGGATTAAAAGCCAGGCCTCCATTTACAGCAGACACCAATGAAACTAGAAAATCAGGATACAACTTCACAAGTGTGTGTTCTGATATATCTAAAAGAAATAGATGAATGGCTAGATACATCTGACCTGCAAAAATTAAACTAAAGTCAGACAAATAATTTACATATATAAGAATTTTTTAAATAATCTTTGTTGACATAATTCAAGAATATTGCAAAATGTCCATTCATCATGACTAGGATGGCTTCATTCTAGAGATGCAGAGATGACTGAACATACACGAATCAAGAAATTTAATATGTTACATAAATGGATGAAGGACAGAACTCACTTGATCATCCTAATGTATCATCCTAAAGGCATTTTCCAGATTTTAACATTACTTCATGATAAAAATCCTGGAAGGGGGGAGCAAATGGATATGGGGTAGAGAGGTGCCTCAAAGGATAAAAAACTTACTATACAAATAAGGAGAGCAGAGTTACTGTCTCCATGGCACCTAGAAAAAAGTCTGTCAGAATATCAGCTCACCTGTCACCTCAGCACTCAGCAGGAAGAGAGAAGAGGAAACTGGAACTGACTGACTCATTAAGCTAGCTAAAGCTCTAAGCTCCAGGTTCAGTTAGAAGCTCTGCTCCAGTGAGTTAAAAGGAAAAAAATCAGAGAAGATAGGCAATATCAATGTCTGGCCTCCACATGCATATACATGCACATGTATACACATGATTATTCACACACATTTAACTACACATACATATACAGAAAAAAACTTGGGAATTATACTCAAAATATCTTAGTCAAAATAATGGTAAAATGGAAAAAACTCAAACTATTCCCATTAAATTCAGGAACAAGGCAAACTATTGGCTTTTGCCAATTTCCTCAACTTAGTACTGAAAAAAAAAAACATAAGCAATATGACAAGAGAAGTATAAAAGAAAAGGCCAAAATATGCTTATTTGTAGGTGGTGTGTTTCTATGCATAGCAGAGCCAACAGACTTAGCCAGAAAACTTTTAAAACTGATAATCACTTTTGGCAAAATGGTAAAATACAAAGTTAACATCCAAAAATTAGGTTCTACAAACCAATAACAGACATTCTGAGGAAGAATTTTTGGAAAATAATAAAACTTACAACTGTCAAAAATGAAATAAATCCAATGAAGGAAGTGAAAATTTTCTCTACTGAAAAATCTCAAGCCCTCTCCTGACGGATGATTGGAAGGAACAATACTATAAAAAACAAAAAGTACTGGGGAAAAAAAATGGATGTCTTACCAAAAGCAATCTATAGATTCAATGCAATGCCCATTGTGTATTAGTTATTAGATGTTATATAATATATATTAAAATTTATCTGGAAACAGAAAGTATTTCAGATAACTCAAGCAACCCTGAACACATCTTACCTGATTTCAAGTTATATTCAGAGCCATAGTAAAACCAGCATAATTTTAGTACAAAACAGACACCTGGTCAATAGAACAGAAGATTCAGATATAAACTCATGCAGCTCCAACATTCTGATTTTTAACAAAGTTGTTAAAAATATACACCAGACAGAAGCCAGCTCCTTAACAAATGGTGCTATGAAAAGTGGGTATCTTTATCACATAGAAAAATAAAGCTTGATTCTAACCTCTCATCATGTACAAAAAAACAGAGCAAAGAACTCAACATAAGATCTGAAACTGCTAGAGAAAAAGGTACAGGGTACATTGTGGGACCATCTACGTAAGAAGGTTCTGAATCAGTTGTTCAGGAAATAAGGCCAACAATCTATAAATGGACCTGGTGAGGTGAAAAGGCTGCTGTACAGCAAAATACAGAGTGAGGAAGAAGTATGAAGAACGGGAGATGTTTGCTGGCTATAAAACCAACAAAGGTTAATTAATATCTAGGCTATAGGGAAAACTCCATTAATTCCCTGACAAGGAGAGAACATCACAAAACAAAACAAAACAAAACAAAACAAAACAAAACAAAACAAAACAAAACAAACACTGTGGAACTAAACAGAGAGCTCTTAAAAAGAAGAAATACAAAAATACAAATAGTATTTTTTGAGAGATAAAAATAAAAACTAAACCAAGCTTCCATCCTGTGGCAGTTAGAATGGCTGCTCACGCGGTGGGGAGAAGAGCCTTGATTCACTACTGCTGGAAGTAAACTCTCAGGGTCTGTCCTAGTTTGCTTTCTGTTGATGTGATGAAACATGACCTAATGCAAATTGGAGATGAGAGGGTTTATTTGCTTTATACATCCTGATCACATACTTGATTGAGAGAAGCCAAAGCAGGAATTCAAACTGAAGCAGAGACATGAAGGAATGACACTTACCTGCTTGTCCCCTGAGGCTCTCTTGGTTTTGTTTCTTTTACAAACCTGCTTTTTTATACAACCCAGGACCATCTGCCCAGGAGTGGCCCTGCCACCCATGGGCTTGGCCCTTCCACATCATCATGAATCTAGAAACTAACGCCCACTGGCATCTTCTCAATTAAGGTTCCCTCTTTCCAGATGATGCAAATTGTGTCAGATTAACAAATAACTAAGCAGCACAGAGGCTGATAAATACTTTAGGCTGATGAGGTTTATTATTTAAGACCAAAGATTCCCAAAGATGAAAAAGTCATTTTTTACAATTTTCAAGAGGTAAAATGGTGATGGTGATGATGATGACAACAACGAAAGCATTTCAGCTGTCTCCAGCCACCTAGGCAAGTTTCTTCGTAGAAACTTACACAACAGAAGGAAGTCTCAGTATGCTGGTTCTATAACAATTAATTTAGGTCACCGTATTTGTTTGCATCATTAACCACTACCTCACATCCACTATTCTTTACCTTTTTATTTCTAATTGACTATTAACTGCTGTATCAGCTGAAACTTTAGAAATCTGGCATCTAACTGCCCTCAGGTGCCTTGAAATGTTGACATCAAACACTTACCATGTACCCATGCCACTGTTAGAGATGCACCATCAAACTCACCCTGAGATTCTTAGTGGCCAAAGCAAATATCAAAAGATATTAGTTCTTGTGATGAATATGATGCCCTTTGAAACATATGTTAGATATTTCCAACACTCTCTGAGGTAAGAATGGTATGTCTTTTATTTTAAATGAAAAAAAAAAAATCTTTACCGAGTGGTACTGTTTAACTCAAACCCTACTGAGTAGGTTATCATAGCAGTACACACCTGTGATCGCATTGCTGGGAATGCTGAGGCAAGAGATTCACAAGTTCCAAGCCAAGCTGGACTTCATAGGAGACCCTGTATAAGCAAACCAAAACAATAAAACAACTACTGATAAGTGTTAAAATTTAGATTCTATTCCAGTCTAACACTAATGTCCAGGCATGTCCAGCACCATTCCACATACAAATCGAAACCAAGCTTCCTCCCTACTCTCCTTTTTTATTATTATTATTTAATTTATTTACATTTCAAATGCTATCCCAAAAGTTCCCTATCCCCCCCCACCCCTGCTCCCCTACCAACCCACTCCCACTACTTGGCCCTGGCCTTCCCCTGTGCTG
>NC_034602.1:17180444-17195187 GCF_900095145.1 Mus pahari
AAACACCATCTCTCTCTCTCTCTCTCTCTCTCTCACACACACACACACACACACACACACACACACACACACACACACTCACTCACACACTCACACACACACAAAAACATACACAAAGTTTCACATAGGAGCTAATCTAATGAAAAATATAAGCAGGACCTGTTATGCAAACCTCTCTCAATGCTTACCTTGTCCTACCAACTATGGTGATTGCTTGTCTGCTGTTTCCCATTGGGATAGAAAATAGAGTACCTTGGCTGCCCATAGGAATTGCAGAAGGCTCTTTTGTACTGCTTTTTAATCACATGCATCACAAAACCATCATAATGCTTAAAGTGTCACCAGCCTGGTCTCTTCACCTCCAATGTTACTGATCAAGCATTAGGACAAGAAGGTTCATGTGGGAGACAGCAAACAAAGGGTCAGTGCTGAATTAACACTTCTTGATTGATCCTCAAGTAGAAGACAGTACTTCTCACTTTCCATTCCTGTCCTCTTCCCTCCAGTTATGGAACTGGATTTCCCTCCCACCCGCAGACAACACTTCACCTCCATTTCTAGACAGAAAAACCAACCTTAACAGGCATCTGAGCTCACATGGGGAGAACACTGTCCTTACAGTATGCAGTTGTGGTAGAATACAATGGTGTGAAATTGGAACAAAAATCCTAGCCCACTTTGAACGAAGCAATCACCAGACAGCTCAAGTTGAGCACACGATAAATTGCCAAGTCTTTAGATTCTCAAATGTTTTCTCCTCAGCTGACTTCAACAACAGTGTTTCCTTTCAGGTGACTATTAAATTATAGTTTTAGCTGTGCAACACCTACTGCATGTCAAATGGTGGGCTCTGCATATATGGCATTCAACGAGAGCTACATCCTGCCTGAGGAAGAATGTGACACTTCTGCACAGACTGATGCCACACCAATCCACCTGGGCACAAATTTTAAATGGTGAGACTGAAACTAGAGTAAGATGTCAAAGTCACAATCAATGAGAAATATCTTCTGCTAAGGAAAAAGGATACAGCATTTTCTTGATTATAAAAGCTGAGTTCAGAGATGGGTACTATCGCTTCATACTGCGATAGCAGGTTACTTATCAATAGTGAACATAGAATTCCTGGTTAGTAAATCTAAATGGCAAATAAGTATTTACACTAAAAATATCAAGAAAAAGCACTAGTCAAACCTAAACTCAGAGTAGGTTTTATTCAGATGTGTGAGATCATGTGTATAGATGACAGAAAAAGGCAGAAACAGTGTCTGCAGGAACTAGGAAAACGGAGGATATGGAGGACAGAGGAAAGGCAGAGAGGGCAAAATGGAAAGTAAGAATATGTTCAAAGTGCATTACATACTGTATGAAAGTATGTAATCAAAACTCTTTCTAGAATTTTTAAGGTCAGAGTCTGGATCCTTCCAACTCTAACAAGCTAGGCTCTTCCTACTGCTGACATCCTCAATGAGCCAATTAAAAAAGCAACTATTGGTGAAAAGAAAGGAGATTTATTCAATGTTTTCAATGTAGTCACTAAGAAAGAGGATCAAATAAAGTGATTGTGTGGAACCCAGCCCCGATCCTGAAAGTCCATCTGTGGCATTCTGATATGAGGTTTGGGTTCAGAGGGCACGTGTAACTAAGCAGGCTTGGCTACAGTGGTCCAAATCTTGTTTTGGAAGCTGTAGTGTGTCACACTGTGTCGCACAGTATACCCTTTTGTCCATCCTTCTTTGCTCGCAAATGTTCATTACAATGACTGGTTGGTCTGGTACAGGCCTCTGGCTTCTGCTGTTCTGTCAATACTGGAACCTCGTTGGGTTCAGATATCCTGTGGCTGTCCTATGTCATGGAGATCCTGTAATTTTGGATCTATGAGACCAGCCCCTTCATTCACACCAGCAGTTCATGGATGGGGAAGATGTTTTGGTGGGCCAATTCAAAGCCCTGGATATAGGTCAGAGAGATCTCTGAGCTGGTTAATCTGCAATCTGTCCACCTCCTGACTTTGGGGTTGGATCACCCTCAACCACAAAAACCTCAGCTCTACCTGCACCCCAGACAAGGTTCAAGGCCTGCTCTCCCAAATGTTGCAACTGATGAGGACCACAGCCAGGTCTCCACCCTTATGACCTTAGGGCAAGCTCTCCTTCCTGCCATAGATAGTGAGGGATGAGGGAGGGGAGGGGAGAGGAATTTCTCTCCCTCATCTGAGTCACTACCCAGCAGACAGGGCCAGATCTCCTGAGCTCATACCCTCTCGGGGCCTGCTCACCTGCAAACCCCATACCCCGAGATTGCTCTCCTGTGCTGCCCAGATGAGGTGCAGAGCCTGCTCTCCCCAGTACTGCAGCAGCTGACAGACATGGACAGCTCTCCTGCTCTCATGACCCTAGGACCAGCTTGTCTGACTGCTGTAGATAACAAGGGACTAGGACAGCAGAGGGCGTCTGTCCCTTACCCATGTTACTGCACAGCAGACAAGTTGCCGAGCCAGCTCTCCCACACTCATACCATTGGAGCTGGCTCAAGCTCACCCCTACCATCAGAGTCAGCTCTACTGTGCTGGCCAGGTGAGAGGCAGGAACAGCTCTCCCCTCTGATGACCTCAGGCAAGCTCTCCTACCTGCCACAGGTAGCATGGGGCAAGAGGGAGGAGCATCTCTCCCTCACCTATGTCATCACACATAGCAGATGAGTGGCAGAGTCGACTCTCCCATCTTCACACCCTTGTGGCCAGCTAGATCAAGCCTCCCACCAACAGTGTCACATCTATTCTGCTACTCCAGGGTAGATACAAGGCCTCCTTTCCCAAGTGCTGCAGCTGGTGATGGGCAGGGCCAGTTCCTGCTCTCATAAGCCAGGGCCAGGTCTCCCACTGCAGGTGATAAAGGGTGATGGGGGGAAAGGGTATTTCTCCCTCGTCCATGCAACCACACAGAACACAAGTGGTAGGGACAGCTCTCTCACATTTGTATCCTCAGGAACAGCCTATTCATAACTCCCCCAGTGTGTGGCCTGCTCTCCCAAGTACTGCAGCTGGCTAGAAGCAGGGCCAGATTTCTTGCTATCATGAACCCAAGGCCAGGTCTCCCACAATGCCCAAGTGAGAGGTGGGGCCGGTTCTACACAGCCATCCAACAACAGTAAGTCCCAGGAGGCAGCCCAGACCAGAGATATTTACCTGGATTTTAGAGGTAACAAAGCCCTGCTGCTGCAGGGTCATGGATCCAGGTGGCAGGATGGGTCAGGACCCCCACCATGGTCCAGGTGGCAATACCAGCTACACACATCAGGCTGTTCCTCACTACTATCCAGTCTCCAGTTCTGCCTCTCTTCATTGTGCCCACATCCTGTTTCTCTTTCTCTTCCATTTCTTTACAACCTACTTGCTCCTTTTAGTGGTGCCCAGGGTCTCTGAGTCTCTGGGATCATTTCAGGAGTGGTCTCAAGAGTGCTATGGCCTGCATTATGGCTCAAGGCAGGGGTCATTTCAGGTATGCACCCCTCACCAGGCCTGTGTAGCACCAGACTTGTTGTCATCTCTGGCTAGCTCCCTGTCTGGTCCCCACAGCACCAGTCTTGTGGTCTTCTTGGGCTAGCTCCTCATCTGTCCTGTCTGAGTGACCCCTTTTGAGAGTCTTCTGTCTCAGGCTTACTCCCTCCTGAGGCTCAAGGTCCCAGGTCCAGTTCTTCTAGACTCCGGGATGCTCCTCATCCTGGGAGCCCATCTGGCCCTGCCTGGCACTAGACTGGTGGTTCTCTCAAGCTTTTTATCAGGGAATGTTAGGCTACTAATCATTCAGATGTTCGTAGGTCAGAACACTGAGTGTAGACATAGCCTCTCTCTTCTCTGCTACCTACTGATGAATTTGTGTCATAGCAACCCTCCCCAGTGCCTCAAGGGGCAGGTTGCTTTGTTTCTTCACATTTGTGTGTGTGTGTGCGTGCGTGCTTGTGTGTGTGTGTGTTTGTGTGCTTGTGTGTGTGTGTGTGTGTGTGTGTGTGTGTGTGTGTGTGTGTGTGTGTGTGTGTGTGTATGTATTTGCCACAAGGACCTTATGGGAGTCAGAGGACAACTTGAAGAGTTTTTTTCTCCTGTGGTCTGGGAGAATCAAACTCAGGTGACTAGACATGGTAGCAAATGCTTTTACTCTCTGATCCTTCACAGCATCTCTGGCCTGTCTTTTTGTAAAACATTGGTGATACAAAAAAATCCAAAAGTTTTTCAGATTCTTGCAATCTAGAAGAGCAGAGCAGCAAAATGCAATGCATGTTCCAAAACTGTGTCTTAGACCAAAAGGGTTTTTTTTTTTTTTTTTGGTCCTTGTTTTCATTTTTATTAGATATTTTCTTGATTTACATTTGAAATTTTATCCCCTTTCCTCATTTCCCCTCTGAAAACTCCCTACCCCACCTCTCCTCCCCCTGTTCACTAACCCACCCACTCCTGTTTCCCTGTCCTGGCACTCCCCTACACTGGGACATCCAGCTTTCACAAGGCCGAGGGCCTCTCCTCTCATCGATGCCCCACATGGCCATCCTCTGCTACATATGTGGCTGAAACCTTGAGTCCCTCCTTGTTTATTCTTTAGTTAGTGGTTTAGTCCCTGGGAGCTCTGGGGGTACTGGTTAGTTCATATTATTGTTCCTCCTATGGGGCTGCAAACCCCTTCAGCTCCTTGAGTCCTTTCTCTAGCTTCTCCATTGGGGACCCTGTGTTCAGTCCAATGGATGGCTATGATATACCAGAAGCTAAAGTGTATAAAAGTCATTCCTTAGAAACTATTATGTGACTTATAATTTTATATGGCTACTATGTTGCTGCTAAAATTTCTGACTATGATAACCATACTATGGTAATTTTAAAAATATATTTAATCTTGGGAAACACATTTAGAAGTACTTAAAATACATGTATGTATGTACATAATATATATATATATATATATATATATATTATATGTAATTAACAGTCAAATGATTTAGACCTAAATGATCGATAACATCAGATTAGATAGATAGTGTAGACAGTGACTGAAAGAGGGAAAGGGAATGGAATTCGTAGTCACATAAATGAACACAGCTAGATACACAGATTGATAGATAATAGAGAAATAAAGAAAGTAAACATGGGAAAATATTAACACAGTGAATCCAAATAAGAAGGATGATGGGAGTTTCCATTCCACTATTGAAATGTATTTGTAATTTCAAATACCAAATGCCAAAAAAGAAAACAATGAAATGTTACATGGTCAAAACATCACAGAATTTCTTCTTCATAAACTTAGTGTTTTTATTTCTCTGAATCTTAGTTTCTTCACAAGCATCATGGGGAAATAATCCTAGCCTCTCTCCAGCTGCAGAAGAACACTAAACTAGATGTAAAACCACCAATTAATTACAAGACTGCACACATAGTGACAGACATTCAGGACTACACACATAGGAACAGACATTCAGAAGTACACACATGATGGACACTCAGTGGACTCAAGTTTACCATAAAACCTGGGTAATTCTCCCCAAATGCACATCAAGAAAAACTGAAGTACAAGCATATCACTCTTTTTGTTACTGAGGAAAAGGCACTGTGAATTCCAACCATACTAACAGAAGGAAGCTGTATGCTTATTTGCTTCCTCTTGGTTAAGTTGTTTTCTGTCTTTTCTCAGTGTTATTTTGTATACAAATGTGGTTTTGTGCCTACTGTTGACTCTTCGAAACATTCATCATGGGTGCAGTCTATAAATTAAAGTGGCCCAAACCCTAAGCTCAACTGTCAAACTTGACTCAAAGCAGCACCTGTGGCCCACCCACCAGCGAGCTCTCAAAAACAGGTGCCGGTGGCCGTACTGTTTTAGAATATTACATATAAGATGAAACAGTCTTTCTAAATATGAAGGGAATGAAGTTCAAAATGAGCCAATATAGGCAGAAATGGTAAATGGAAGAGAAAATTACCTCAGAGACTTTCAAATCCAGTTCTCTGAGAATAGCTGCCATTTACTGAGTGTCTAATAGACATGAGGTACATTTCAGAGCCATCCTGCAAGTTATGTCCTCTTGTTCTCATCAGCGAGGAACATTCTTACTTAAATCACACTCTTCTTTCAATGGATATCTCTCAATCTTGGATCAGTTTTCTTTCTGACTCACAGATGAAAATCAGTACTGTGTCATTGTGTGAACTCCCTGTGCCTCCCACAACTCAGTACCACGGCTGTGACTCTGCACCAAGGAAAAGCTAGAAGTCAGAAAGAATTATTAATCTATATCATGAAGATAGGCTTATTCTTCCTGCACTGTCATTGGGTTTTCCTGGAAGTGATGGTGCCCCATTGCGAAAACAGTTGCAATGAAATCAATTGGGTCTCAGCCTGCCATCTCACGATTGCTAACATTTTCTATAGCCGTGGTTTTCAACCTGGGGGTTGTGAACCCATTGAGGGTTACATATTAGGTATCCTACATGTAAGATATTTACATTGTGATTTATAACAGTAACAAAAATTACAGTTATAAAGTAACAATGCATGGTTGGGGCTGCCACAACACGAGGAACTTTATTAGAAAGCACAGCATTAGGGAGGTTAAGAAGTGAAGTGTTCTATTAACTATTGTTTTCAATCACTAACGGTTGGGCAACATAGCCAGTACATCTCCCAGCTTGGACCTTTTGAGGGCTCCATCAGGAGTAACTCACACCAGGGCCTCCTAAATATAGTCAGAGAAACCTTTTGGTGAGCAAAGGTGAACCCATAGGAATTTTCATTCAAGAGACCAGCAATGAACCACTGCCTATTTCTCTGTCTTCCTAGTGGCCCCAATGCTATGGCACACCCAAGTACCCAGCAACAGCCAACTCAAGGCTTGAGAGTAAGAGATAGAGAATGGGAGCTTCTCTTCTTGAAAATAATAATTTCAGCAAACCCTCTTCTCCACTAATACCTGTTTTTAAACATGGACTCACTATATAGTTCAGGCTGTTCATTGGTCTATAATGCCACCTCCCCAATGCTGGCATTACAAATATGCCCCATCTACTCCAGTCTATTCATTCCTACTCTATTATACAGTGTTTATCCATTCTTAAAGAAAAAATAAAAAGTCAAAAGCATTTGGAAGGTGAATCGTTAGTCTATACACAACTGCCTACTTCTATGCGATGTAGTCTATTGCCGCTCCCAAAAGCCTGACAGAATATTGGCATGCTTGAAGCTAGCAACAGGTGCAAATAATTTGCTTTCAGGAGATAACTCAGAATAGAGGACCATGTTAAAGGAAGTTGAAGCAAAGATTCTGAGTTCATCTTCTTTTCCAGCTTCTGGTGTAAAGTAGTAGCTTTAACAAAACCAACCTCAGTATTAGGCAGAGACAATTTGTCTTCAATTGTCTTCAAGCTTGTTTTTTTTTCAAGACAGGGTTTCTCTGTATAGCCCTGGCTGTCCTGGAACTTGCTCTGTAGACCAGGCTGGCCTCAGACTCAGAAATCCGCCTGCCTCTGCCTCCCAAGTGCTGGGATTAAAGGAATGTGCCACCACTGCCCAGCTTTTCAAGCTTGTTTTTAATGCTGAATGAAACAAATTGTCAATTACTTGTTAGTTATTCAGGGCCTAATGTCCCCAACCTGAATGCATACTTCCTGTCTGTCCCTTCCCAGGGAGACTGACAGGCTCTGTTTGAGAGGCCTGGGTTTACTTCCATCCTGTAGCATGGGAGTAAGGAAAATCAGTCTCCCTGCTCTATTCATTGATATGTCCTATGGCCTCATAGATTTCCTTTTTAAACCATCATTTCCTTTTCCATCATAAAACCTAAATGAGCTATAAATGGAAGCTCATTAATGTATCCTGACCAATTATTTTGAGCAGAAGAAAGAAGACACACAAAACAACTGGTTTTACACAACTGTACCTCTGAAATGCTGTTTCTAACTCCAGAACAGTGATAGAAACTCATTCTCCTAATATATCCCCTTTCCCAACAACCTGAGGCATAAAGGAGTAGATATTTAGCTTTGCTCAAGCGCAGAACTTGATATTTTCCAATCAATGGAGAAAAGACTGCTGGGACTGGACTATCAACAGCAGGCAACTAAGTAGTTGTTTTTGTCTGTAGTGTTCCCATCCCTGCCTCTGGGCATCCCCACCCATGGAAATTTGTTTCTGCATTGTGAACTGAAGGGACCAAGCTGTTGGACAGGACCTTAACTCAGAGGACTCGAAGGAAAAGACCAGAATGGACTTTACATCACAGATACTCTCTGCATGCTGGTGAGTAGAATTGCAAACAGAGTCCATGTAACTCTTCCAGGGTGAGACTGTGTTCCAGACGAAAGACCCTCCTCACTCACCTACCCAACTTCAAAGAGATAATGGTTCCAAGTAAGCATGCAAGCCCAAGCAGGGTCCTACATAGAAAAGAACTGAAATGGAAAGCAAATTGTAAGAAGGATGAAGAGGGGGAGTGTTATATGCCATTTCCTTTATTTACTGAAAAAAAATGTAGAGGAATGGTATTCTCGTAGAGAAATGCTATTCTTGTTGTTACTGCTTTTATTTGCCTGAGTATGCTTTCGTATATATGTATATGTTTGGATATTTATGAGTATGGCAACCCATGTATGATGTCTGTGCATTTGTGTGTGTATATATGTATACATATATATGAGTCTGGCCACCAATAGCCAGGGCATATGTGAGGAAGTCAGAAGGCAATCTCAAGTATGGATACTTGATCTCTGTCATCTTTAGACTGGGTGCCTTGCTATTTAGAATTGCACATGTCCATCCTGCTGACCAGTGAGCTGCTGTGGTTTCTCCAGCCTCTGCCTATTTCACAGTAGGAACATGGAATTACAGACATGAAAGTTCTGGGCATTTAGTTATGATGTCATGCTTGCATAGCAATCACTTTACTCACTGAGCCATTTTCCCAGCCCAAAAACTGTTTTCTTTGTTCTGTTTTTCATTAAATGTCAAAAATAATTTTCCACTGAACAGGGCTATGAAGTGATTTTGGATGACTAACAGTTAACATAGTCCTGTTTTAGTAGAGTAAAAAGCATAACAAGCACAGAGTTTGGTTCACAATTTTCTTTAAAGGTGATACATTTTGTGTAAAATAAAGCTATATCACAAAATAATGAATGTTCTTCCCCTCATAATACCCAGCATCCAACAGAGTACCATCATTCATAGCTCCTGGTATTCAAACAATTAGTAGTCTCTTCCTACTAATAGGCGATGGCAGGGTTGGCCAATTAACTGACATAGGTTACAAGAGACGCTATAACTTTCTATCCTAAATACTCTCTTGCTCTTCTGAATTCTCTCAAGCCATGGTAAATTCACACTGTACTTCTAAGGAGAAACAAATCGTATAGGAAAGTGTTGCCTCCTACTCAACAGTCACATATAGGACCTTGGAGAAAAGTCTTCCACCACAGCCAGCTTTTCCTGAAGCCCACTGAACCAACATAGGCAATATCCATCCAAATGAAGTTATTCTTGGATGCCAGATCCTCAGAGGCTGAGGAAGACACACATTTGTTGCTTCCTGCCTTAGGTTAGAGTAATTTGTTGGCATCTGATAGAACCCGTACATCTGACAAGATCGTGATGACTCAGCCAAAACAAATTATCGCTATTACCGGGAAAAGTTAGGAGATAGATTCAGAAGATTCCCAGAATGAACTTGAAAATCATCACCCCACAGCACTGGAAAGAACATCTACGGTGCCTTTCCATCTTAGTTTATTTGGCCTGCCATAACAAATACCACAGGCTGGGTGGCTAACACAACAGAAACATATCGTCTCACATGGCTGGGAAAGGAAAGCCAGATGCTCAAGAATTGGCTGCTTGTGTAGTCTATGAGGGAAAATCTTCCCCTAGATTTCATTGACTTGCAGAGTCAGTCTCCTCTCTGCCTGCATTTCTCCTGTACATGTCTGTGTTCACATTTCTATTTGTAATGACACAAGTCTTATTGGATTAAGGTCCCTCCTGATGATCTCATTACACTGTGTATCCTCTGTAAAAACCCTATCTACACATAAGATCACATTTATAGTTGCTGGAGAAAGGTATAAGACATCATCATTTATGTTAGATGGGATCCACAATTCAACATAAAACACAAGCTTACTCTGTATCCTACAGTGTCTCAATAAGTGACAGGCAGAAAGGCTGAGAGCAAGCAGTATGCTTTGGGATGGGTTCTTCATCCCAAGATCAGATGGCCCCGATGAAAGCCTCTGTACATAAAAAGAGCCTGAATTTCTGATCTTTATATAATTTGCTCACTAAGATGAATAAAATGACAAGGATGAAGACAGTCATCCAATCTGCCACTGTTAGACACATAGAGGTGACATTCAAAAGTGAAGTCAGTGCCAGAAGATGATCAGTATGTATATAAGATAATTTCCTGTTGTAGGTTAGAAGGAAAATCTGGAATACCCTTTCTTAGGTCATTATTGTTCTGAATGTCTACCCTGAGGCTATTCTATGATAGTCGCCTACAGCATTTAAAACAAATAAGTTTCTGGGACTGTTGCTATTATTCAAACTTAGAAGAAACATATGCTTTCCTGAAAGATTAAATTTTGAAGTAGATGGTTTTTTACAGTGTTCAAATTTCACCAAAAATGACCATAAAATATATAAGACTCACTGTTCCTAATATCTAAGGGATATTAAAATCTTGTAATGCTTGTCAGGATTAGATTATTCTGCAGGTTTCTAGGGTGCCTTGAGAAAGTATCCGTTACAGCAGTAATAATTACCTCATCCATACATACTTGAGATGACGAGACAAAGACCATACCCCTTTGCTTAGCTGTAGGCTTCAACTGGAGAAATTGGGCCCCAGAATCCAAATGCTGTTTTTCAATAATTTATGAACTATTTTTAAGAGAATATGAGAGCTAACATAAATATCAGAGAAGGTAATACTAATATTGACTCATGACACAGAACAGGTATTAAAATAATATGCAAAGTAATATATATCAGAGACAAGATACCTATAAGAAGATACACTTAATATAAGGTAGGTTATACTGAGTGGGTTCCCAAAGATGGAGTACTGGTACCTAGTAGATGCTAGAACCCCTGTCCACAATTGTTTGAACATCCCCTGCCTCCCTCCTTTATAGTATTGACTTTGAAATTTCATGAACTTGGCATGTAATAAGTACTGGAAATAAGAACAAGACAAGAGATCATTAAAATTCAGAGACATCAAATACCATATAAACTACCATAGGATTCAATCATAAATAAAATAAATACTGTTGGCCTCAAATAATATCCTAGCTATCAGACTAGACATGGAAACAAAATAAGTTGCTAATCTGACACAATTGTGTAAAGTTGTCTGATGTTCAGTGTTTCAGAAGAGCAGAGCCCTGAAGTGAGGCTCTCATTCTTTCAACACATTTAATGTTGTATGTCTCCTTGCTAGTTTGGAAGATCAGTGTCTCCCAGTGGTGGACACATTAAAGACTCAATCTTGAGGTGCTCTAGGGAACTTCTCAGAGGAAACTCGTGGGAGGTCCTGGTGTTGGGAACATGAGTCTTTGGCTTGCTCTTCTCTCTTTTTGCTCTCTGGCTCATCATTTACCTGGTTGTGGCTCATCCAACAGTCCTGCCATGATGTGCTACCTCACCACTGACTCAAATTATGTATCATTGACCAGAACCTTTAAAAATGCAAGCCATCTCCGAATAACTTACTTATCTCTGGCATTTACCATAATAACTGAATACTGACTAACACTCATATCTCAAAACCTGCCAAAATCCAATTCTACAGAGATGTCCTGTGAGAAAGTACCTGTCTCTACCTCATAGAACTTAGATTCTAATTAAGAAAATAGGCAATTAAACAAGCAATTAAAAACAAAGTATTAGATGCAATTACACTTAATGTTCTTGCAAAAAGTCATGATTGTGGAATTAAATTACATGATAAAGTACCTGTGATAGAGTAGGTACACAAAGATAGCTTGTATTTTAATAAACAATGCTGCTTCACTTATGCGTACATAGAATTTATAAACAAAATAACATTGTAATAATCTCAAAAGCAAAGAAAGTTTTGGTTCATATAACCTTGAATAAGGCACAAAATCTTTGTCAGCCATCTCTAGGGACCTTTATTTGTCCAGAACACATCATTTTTTCTCTCTGATTTTACCATCCAAGAGAGCTCATTAAGAGATTTACCTGATCAGACTAAATGTTTCTTTCCTTAATCCATCTCATTACCCTTCCAACACCCCTGTACTGGCCTAAACATTTGAATTTCATAGCACCATTAATGCAAATAGAATCTCATCAAGGTCTAAAGATTCCTAGGAGAGCTGGGCATGAATGACTTCATTTGAATGCATGAGATAGCCATATTCCCTTGGATAGTTCCCTATTTACAGTGTTTCCCTTAGTATGAGGTGAGATCATCAATATAAAACCAGTGAATGTATTTCAGATTCACAAAGCCCAAGAATAAACCAGACCTATTTATTCAACTGCAGACAAGCCCAGTAAAGTGCCTCTCGGGAGATGGAGAAGATGCTGAGTCGTGGCCTGCACACAGTTTTGAACATTCAAATAAAGTAATAGTCATACCAAAATGATGGAGGGCCATGAGAGAGAGCAATAATGATGAGAAGGGTTGTTGTCAAAAGCATGGCCCACTTTGAAATGTGTGTCAGGAGAAGAGCAGAGATGAACCTTAAATCCTCTGTACTCTGGTTTTGCAGCTAAGGGGACTTAAAAACAGAAGTTATCACACCCTTGCCTTCATTCTCCATCTGAAAACAGAAGTAACAATCTTTTATTTTGTTTTGTGGAAATTTATTTTTTTAATTATTAGATATTTTCTTCATTTACATTTCAAATGCTATCCTGAAAGTCCCCTATATCCTCTCCCTGCCCTGCTCCCCAACCCACCCACACCTGTCCCTGTCCCTGGCATTCCCCTGTACTGGAACATATAGTCTTCATAAGACCAAGGGCCTCTCCTCCCAATGATGACTGACTAGGCCATCTTCTGCTACATATGCAGCTAGAGACATGAGCTCTGGGGGTGCTGGTTAGTTCATATTGTTGTTCCACCTACAGGGTTGCATCCCCCTTCAGCTCCTTGGGTCGTGCTCAGCTCCTTCATTAGGGGTCCTGTGTTCCATCCAATAGATGACTGTGAGCCTCTAGATCTCAGATATATGGGAAGACTCAGAACACAGTAGAGTAAATGCTTTACACAGCATTTGAAAAAATAACGTGCAAAGAATCATGGCCTTACAGGAAATAAACTCTTACAGCCACCTATGCACAATGTTAATAGATTCAAACTTTGATCTGATTGAAAATATTACAGTAATATGAATTAATATAACTTTTCCAAGATGAAATGGGTAAAGCAATTATCAAATTGACTAAGTTGAAATAACTTTAAAAACTTATCTAAGCCTAAACATTCACCTAAACACGCACAGGAAATAAGAAAGGTTTTTTTTTTTTTTGCATATGTATTTTTTTATCAGAGTCCTCCATTTTATTAGGGCTTAAAATTCTTAGTGAGTTCTATTTTGTAAAATGTATTATTGATCACTCTTATCAAAATAGATACAGAAACCTACATGGTTGGTACAATTGGTAATAAAATAATTCTTTTTTATATAAAATGGAGTAAGAGATTTGTGAAAGAGATGAGAAAGATTTGGCATTTATTTAGCACTTGGAGTTTATTACCTGAACTGGAAAGGAATATTACAAGAAACCTCATTAGGTACAAATAAGTAAATAGATTAACTATAAGTACCAAGAGTTCCCTTTACCCAGGGATTTCAGACTGAGGCAGGATTTCCCTGAAGAACACAGAGACCTCTACATCAAAAATCAATTTCCATGTTATGTATTTATAGATCAAAGAAGAAAATTCTATTTCAAATGACACAAAAATGGGAAAAAAAATGTTATTTGTGATTAAAACTTTACTTAGCAAGCTGGAAGTAAAAGTGGTTTTCACGAGCTGCTAAACTGCAGCACACTGGAATCTGGAATGAACACTACAACTAATGGTAAAAAGGGTATTAAATTTAGAAACAAAACAAGTAAAGGATGCAAAGTCTCACCCACCAGTCCTATTCAACACTGTGCCAGAAATTCAACCATTAGGGGCTTTTTGCCTTAAAAATGCAGAGGAAAGGGGCTGGAGAGATGGCTAAGTGGTTAAGACCTCTGTTCTTCCAGAGGTCCTGAATTCAATTCCCAGCAACCACATGGTAGCTGACACCATCTGTAATGAGATCTAATGCCCTCTTCTGGTGTTCCTGAAGACAGCTAGACTATATATATATATATATAGATAGATAGATAGATAGATAGATAGATAGATAGATAGATAGATAGATAGGGATATCTATATATATCTATATGTATATATAGATAGATATATATATATATGTGTGACATAAATGCATAAAGAACAAAGAGTCATGATTAGATAACACAATTCTGAAGAAAGCCAATGAAGATATTAAACTTTGTTTATAAGATATGGTCTTTAAGAAACACTCCTCAATTGCTGGTGGGATTGCAAGCTTGCACAACCACTCTGGAAATCAGTCTGGCGGTTCCTCAGAAAATTGGACATATTACTACCGGAGGACCCAGCAATACCACTTCTGGGAATATACCCAGAAGATCTTCCAACTGGTAATAAG
>NC_034602.1:17195932-17202008 GCF_900095145.1 Mus pahari
GGGAGCAGGGGCGGGGGATGGGGGGTATAGGGAACTTTCGGGATAATATTTGAAATGTAAATAAAGAAAATAATGAAAAAACAAACAAACAAACAAAAAAGAAGATATGGTCTTTAATGATTTGGGCTGTTATAATAAAATGCCCAAGACTGGGTGATTTATAAACAACAGACATTCATACTTCACCATTCAGAAGGAAGTTTATTATATTTATAGATATAGATATAGATATATAGATATATAGATATAATAAATGTATCTTTTAAAAAATATATGGAGGAAAAGGACTAGGGAAACATCTCAATTAGTACAGCACTTGCTAACACACATGAAGCTCACAGTTTGTTTGATCCCTAACACCATCTGTATCTAGTGGGAATGCTGACACATACTTGTCATCTCAGCACTTCCGGTGTGGAGATAGGAGGATCAAATGTTCATACTACCTTTGGCTACATAGCAGTTTGAGGCCATCCTCAGTTATATGGGACCCTATCCTAAATAAATAAGAAATAAAGGTTAAAATAAATCAGTCTTGGTTGGAAATCAAGATATTTCAGTGGTAAAAGTGCTTGTTGGACGAACAAGAATGAAATTTATTCCTTGAAATTCACATAAATGCAGGTGGAAGTAACATCACCCACCATAATTGTGGCCTTAGAAGACAGAGACAAATTGACCAGCAAGACTAGCTGTAGGTTTGATCAATAGGCCCTATCTTAGTAAATAAGGTGGGAAGAAATCAAGGAAGATTCCCAATATCTCTCTGACTTTAACCTATCACACGCATACACATATACATACATACATACATACATACATATGCATGTACATGTATGCACCCATATCCACATATATGAACATAAGAATACACATGCACACATATGTACATTACACACACACACACACACACACACACACACACACACACACACACATACACACGCACACATAAGAGCAAAAAACAAAGGAATCTGCCTTTATAAGCAATATACATGTGGAAATAACGTATTATCTTCTGGAAAGTCAGCAATCAATCTATTAAAAGCACATTTTCAAAAATTAAAGGATGCTTAGATATTAGATCAGCATACAAAACTCAGTAATATTCCAATATACAGAAAAATTGAAACAAAAATCAAATTATAAAATACAACTCTTTTTATAAGAGTAATCAGAAATACAAGGCATTCAGAATATTTTAATATGCTTAGAAATTTAAATTTGCAAATATTTTTTGACTGAAAACTGACATTTTAAACTATTAATATGAATACATCTTTGTAAAATTCCAGAGGTATGTAGACATAAACACAAATGTAGATACACACATAAGTGAATAGACTGATAGAGATGATAGATATACATATTAAGGGATGCAATTAATGAAAACATTAAATACAATAAAGATATATTTATTTTCTCCAATTTATCTCTAAATTGATTGAAACTATAACAAAAACTCAATGAGGTAATTTTTGGAACTTGGCCAGTTGAAGTGCATAAAGAACAAAGAGTCACGATTAGATAAGTCAGTTCTGAAGAAAGTCAATGAAGATATTAAACTTTATTTACAAGATATGATCTTTGATGCTTTGAGCTGTTATAATAAAATGCTCAAGACTGGGTGATTTATAAACAACAGACATTCATACTTCACCATTCAGAAGGCAGTGGATTCCATGAACAAGGCCCTGGCAGATTTACTGCCTGGTAGAGGCTGTCTACTACAAAGATGGCATCTGCTGCTGCATCTTCATCTGACCAGGAGGGAAAAGCAGAGTTCATACTCACCCTTCTAAAGGCCTCACCTACTCATGCAATTGTCGGGGAACTTTTTGAAGCATGAATTTCGGGAAAAAAATATACTATTCAAAGCATAATAGATACATCCCTCAAAACATTAAATATATAATATTGTTATATGTGAAACTATAAAATTAAAAATCAGCAAGATTAGGTTGACTTGTTGAGAAGCAGTGTTAAGGAAGTTTCATTATTTGAGTAGAGGAAAACTATAAAAATGTACAGTGTACAATGTTTAAAAAGACTTCAGAAAAACAGTATTACATATTTAAAACTAAATACTCTGAACAATAAGAGGATAAAAGGAATAACTACAAGTAGATTCCCTAAACAAGATCCAAAACACAATAAATAACAAATAAATAAGCAAATAAATAAATAAATAAAGTATTGGCAAATGTAATTATAATAAATTTTAAAATGTTTGCTCAAGGCTGATGAGACGAATCAGCAAGTAAAGGCACTTACTGCCAAAGCACAAAGATGTATGTTTCAAGTGCAGGACCCATGTAGTAGAAGGAGAGAACTAATTCCTTTACATTATCCTGACCTCAGCATGTGCACCAGCCTTGGCATGCAAACACACTCCACTAGATAAATGAGTAAGTATATGCAATACAACAGTACTTGAAAATAAGATGTCTGTGAACCAAAAGGAAAAGATAAGCAATTCCTGTAAAATATAGAACATGCAAATACTTTTAAACATGCTATTTTAAGAAGCCAATAAATATAATATTCATCCATGAAGTTCTCAAATTTTTTTAAAAAATACAAAGTAATTCTAACACATAATCAACAAAAGAAGAAAATTAACTAGGCAATAAACCTGAAAAAATATTCAACCTTAGAAAAAGTAAACTTTTAAAATAAGTACATTTATCTTAATGGCCTTAACAAAATAATCAGAAAATCTGGTCATATGCTAGACATAATTCACAGAAAGTATGCGTGTAAAAGAGTAAATTATTGCCATCGTTTTGATTATCTGTTGAAAATTTGAAGTTACCTAATGGGAAGTGAGTTAGCTTTTACATAATAATTCCGCTGCTGGTACTTATTCTAAAATAATGTTTGATACATCTATAAATCAATATCAAGAGTAACAATAATTAACTTAAAAATGAGAAAGACAGAGAAGCAAACTCTAATATAGATCAATTAAGTTAAGTAGGGATAGGTATATACACTATCTTATTAATGTAGAAAATGGGAAAATCCTGTATGTTTGTACAGGTACATACAGATAAAGCCACTTAATTTATATATGTAGACAGTTTTGCTCAGGACCCAGTGGTTCACTGAGTCCTTTGAGTGGAATAATTTCTTTGGTCTGTCATCACTGCTCTATCTTGGGTAAACAGGTGTTTATCCATGTAGGCAAAAAGCTCTCACAAGATTATCTTCTTATAAACATCACCTACTATAACGGGCATAGCAAATGATTTAGCCATCTGTGGTGAGAATCAAGAGGCAAAGAGTTCAGGGAGAATTTAAAAATTCTGTGACTAAATCAGCAGACCGGCATGAAATCAACATTCTTGGAGGTAAGGCCTTCATGAATTAAATGTTGTAATTGAGACAAAGTATCTCAAGGATTAAAGGCTCTTTCTCTCCATCTCCATTCTTTGTTTTAGTTTTGTTTGATTTAGTTTTGCATTCAATTCTTTGTTTTAGTTTTGTTTGATTTAGTTTTGCATTGAATTTTTGTTTTAGTTTTGTTTGATTTAGTTTTGTTTGTCCTCGCACATACCTTCCAACATCTCCATTTTCCTATCTCACTTCTCTTCTCACTTATTCCTTGGTTCCTTGTGAACCCCTTGTATATTCTCTCCACCCACTCTTCCTCCTGCTTCTCTTCCTCCTCTTTTGTTTCCTTCTTATGAACATACTGGTTTCCCTTGCCCACCTTCTCCTATCTCCAAGGATGTACAACTTCTCTTTTTTTTCTGACAGGTAAAATAAAGAAAAAAAAATGAAAATGTCAAACCGAGAAGAGCAAATGTTTCTAAAGTGCCCAAAGTTTACCCGTGCACTGGCAAACTTAAAATTCTTATGTCAGACCTTCGATATGCATGTACACTCCATTTATCCACTGAAATTAGGTATCTAGTAAGGAACTGGATGGGAGGAGAGAAGATCCCCCAAGGAAGTTTAAATAGAATATGTTGCTATGGAGATACATGGAAGAGACAAGAGTGGGAAGATTACAGAAGGTAAGATGAAAGATGGATGTAAAGGAAGGAATATGAGTGCCTCTTGAGGGGACATATGAAAACCTGCTTCTGTAAAAACTTCCTAAAATACATACATATATGAATGGACTCCAAATGGAGTCACCAATAATAGGAGAGACAGTGCTCCAACTAGATATTTTGTAAGACCAAGTAAAATCTCCAATGCCAGGAATTGGTTAAATTTTGTGGAGTCATTGGCCAAAGAGCCTTTATTGCACTATCCCCACTCCCCAGATCACAAGTTATCACTAAGGCAATATATTGGTTGCTTGCCACAAACTGATAGTAAGGTACTATTGTTAATGTCAACACACACACACACACACACACACACACACACAGAACTAAAGGGAGGTCCTATGTACAGTCTCAGAGGAGAAAGGTAATCACCAACAGAGCTTTAAACTCTGCAACTTGCAATAGTGACCTGTCTGCATATGTTTGTTAATAGTGGCACAGACACTATGGGAATAATGAACCAATCGCTTTCTGATCAGATTTCGGGCCCACTCCATGAGTTGAAATTCATTCCTGATAGCACTATAGTGTCCAAGAACCAATGACTGGACAGGCCATGGGAAAAACCAAATTCTATTATTTTGAAGCTAAAAGAAATTAGGAATAAAATAACTCCTAATGACATTCTACTATACCCATAGGTCAGCATCTTGCTCAGCCAACATGAGGGAAGCTAATTCTTGTAGAAGATGGGAACTAACAAAAAGACACACAACTGGACAATATTTGGAGAGTGAGTGACTTTGGAGCACTCAGTCCTGAATGGGATGTCTTCATCAATCTCCTTCCCTCAGGTCTTGGAGAGCTATGTAGATGAAAAGGCAGAAAGGTTGTAGGAGCCAGATGGAGATAGATGACTCCAAGGAAACAGTGTAGTCCAGATGCAATGGATTGAAATACACGTGAACTCAAAGAGACTGTGACAGCATGCATAGGGTCTGCACAGGCTCAAGCCACATGGGACCCCATCACTGAGAGGGGGGAGTGAACATGGGCTCCCACCACTAACACAGCCTTCTGCAATTAATACCTGCTGGCAAAGGAAAATTTAGGTTTCTCCAATAGCGCCTCATTGGGCATATTGACCACACTTAAGTGTAGGCTTCATGCCCAGGAGTAGTAGGACAAATAATATACTCAATGGAATTATATATATATATGTAATATATATTTCATATATATATATATATATATATATATTTCATATATATATATTTCATATATATCATACAAATAAGCAATACATTTCTATATTATATATCATGTATATGTTGAACTTATTCACAGTAATTTGATAGAAATTTCCCATCTACCAAAACCTGGAAAAAGGGTTCATAATAACGTTTTAAAAGCTAAGCATATTTATTTAAGCATTAGACACAACTAGATCCTGCCATCTTTGCTGTTCAGGCCATAGTAATGTCCAGAAATGGTAGAGAAAAGATAAAGTTACAACTGCAGACAGAAGTCACAGCACTCAAGCAGCTAAGTGTACATTTCTGGCTGTCAGAGCCTGGGATTCACCCCTCCTACACACACTGAGGGAGCAGGTGGTGACCCTAGTGGTTCTGAGCAGCAAATCTCATCCCCCTCATAACCGTCAAAGCCAATGCCAAGGGTCATTTTCAATGAACACTAACTTTCCAAGTAATTATTAATTAAAGGGTTTTTGTCAAACACCTCTTTCATGATGACTCATTCTAAACCAGAGGAAATTCAGTGAACATAGAAATCAAAAAGCCATCTGTATTCACTCTAGATTTCTATCCGAATAACAAGGTTGATTGCACAGTTACAAGTTACAGGTTCCACCCATGAGCTTCATGGGTGGGTGCAGAGTAAACAAGTAAAAAACTCAGGATTTGTTCATTATAAAGAGAGGTGTAAGATGTATCTTGGGTATTCTAAGTTTCTGGGCTACTATCCACTTATCAGTGAGTGCATATCTAGTGACTTCTTTTGTGATTGGGTTACCTCACTAAGGATGATATCCTCCTGATACATCCATTTGCCCA
>NC_034602.1:17203254-17243225 GCF_900095145.1 Mus pahari
TAAAAAAGTACTAAAATCCCCCCCCCAAAAAGAATAAAGAAATATCCTAACATGAAAAAAAAAAGAAAGAAAATAGAAGTCAAAGTCACACTGAGAGACATTCAGCAAATTATCGGTTGGCTCATAAAATACAAGGAAAGACTGTAGGAGTATGATGGGCTGTAGGAGAGGAAGGAGAAATAACTAAGTGTTGCATTGGATTATACACTGGATCCAGGAACAGCAAAGGGACAGTAATGAAAAACAAAACAAAACTATTGCTATTGAAATAGCAATAAAGTCTTTAATGAGAAAAAATAAAAATAAAGAGAGGTGTATTCATGTTAGAAATACAGCAGCCACTCAAAATGCTTTGTACTGCATTTGGGATTCTGGAATATAAGAGAATCACTTACAAAGGTCAAAAGAGGCAGAATCTACTATACCAAACACGGTTTTAGAACTGAGCCATGAGCAGAAGCTGTAAAGGTTTCGAGTTTTGTGCTAGGCCAAGTCTAGAAAGCCTTATAAGGGTATAGAGATATGGGCATTAGGGATGCAGTTGAAGGCTCAGAAAGAAATAAGAAAAGGAGGCACAGGTTAAAATACTGGTAGTCCTTTCCTGTGGGATGTCAGTATAGCCAAGATAGGTGGTGTCTTATTTCTTTTGGAGCCTTTCTAATTGCGTACGCAATATCTTTCATTGTATGAGAAATAAAATCAGCAATACGTTGGCTATCAAAAGTTTATTAGACTTTATAGATTCAATATTTTTGGAAACCAATTCTTTTTAATGTAGTCCTTGCTGGCCTGAAACTCAGTGTAAACTAAGCTGGCATTAAAGCTCAGTAAGCTGTTCAAAAAAAAAAAAAAACTGTAAAGAAACCTCTGTCATTTAGAGGATATATCACTACATGAGCAGATTATAGATATATGAATGAAAAGGGACAGACATGAGAAACATAAGAGCATGAAGAATAAATAACAGTAAAAATGTCAACTGGACTCTGTTGCTTTTCTGACCTCTGCCTATCTCTCAGTGCCTGAAGGCTAGCAGAACTAAAACTGGATACCAGGCTAAGGAGATTTCTAAGAAAGGGTTTTAAATAGCAGCCTAAGCTATTCTCATTATTTATAGTAAAATTCAAGAAGAAAAAAAGATAAATTAAAGGAATTGTTAAGAAAAACAAGAACCAGAATTGGTTGATTTTCGAAACCATCAGTCTATCTGTAAATCAAGGAGTAAGGAAAGTTATTCTGAGAAAAAACTAGGTTGTGTACCTAAAGTAATCCTCTCATAGGTACATTGGTTTATGTATTAGTCAGGATTCTCTAGAGGAACAGAACTTATGGAACACACACACACACACACACACACACACACACAGGCAAAGAAAGAGAACAAGGTTCTCTCCTTTACATAGAGTGCCTACAGAAGGTATGGCCCAGACTAAAGGTGACTCTTCACACCTCTAAAGATCTGGATTAAAATGAGCCTTCCCACTACATATGACTTAACAATAAATTAAAATCTCTCACAGATGTACCCAGCCACTTGAGTTTTAGTTAATCCCAGATATAGTCAAGTTGACAACCAAGAGGAGACAATGCAAATCATGTGATCTACAAGTTAATCAAGCAAGCACCTCAGGAGGATCCCAGAAGAGAGACTGGCTGGAGTAAAATTAAACAGATCAAATATAAAGAATGAAAAATCAGTGTATATTTCTAGACTCTACAAGATAGGAAAATGAGCTATTCTGATGTGAACAGGTATTAAATATCCTTCAAAACCATGGAGAATGAACAAACAGTAGCTCAGAAAATTCCATAGTCACAAATTCTACAGCAAGATCAACAGCACTAGCTCCACCTCATTAGTCTCAAATCACAGAATTGTTACAGTTTGGCTGTGCCACCATGCAATACATTATGGACAAGGCCTTAGCCCTACCCAGTGGGAAAAAAGGGCAAGATCAACTGGGGTAATGCAGCAGCCCAATTCATAAAGCAGCAAAGAAGACCTTACCTTTAAGATCTACTTGGATTCTTCTCAAGCTTTTTACTTGCTTGGGATTCCTCCTTCTTTGAACATCTGTCTTGTAGAAGTGGAATATCTGTCTTCTAGAACTGGAGTATCTGCCATAAACCTGTCCCATGATTGTTTGGGGACCATACAATGTACCTGATTTCACAGGTTTATAGTAATGAAATTTGTCCTCACAATGAGTTGTACCTAGAGCTTCAAGACTACCTAAGATGGGTAAGATTTCCAGTTTAAGAGTTGACGCTATAATAAGTTAACATTTTGGGAGCTATTATAATGGAATGAATACGTTTTAGATGCAAACAGAAATATGCATTTGGGGAGGCTAGGAGCATAGTGTATAACTTATTCTGACCCCAATCCTTATGTTGAAGCTCAAACACATGCCCTGTGTGACCATGCACCAGGCAAGCATGTGTCCTTCTCTTGTTTCTAGATTACATTATTTTGTATTTCACAAAATTTTATCTTGTTTATCATAGTCTTAAAGTATACAGAGTCCACTACTCTGTATTGCCAGAGAGAGAGTCCTTGTGGAGTAACTGACCTGGAAACAAAATTAAAAGTAATATGGGTGTGAAGTTTTAGCATCAGTTATGGTTGATGCTCAGCACCAAACACACCCCATTTCAGCAAAGCGACTGTCTTAAAGAGGAAGGAAAAAGAACAGAGCTTCTAAATGATTCACTTCATTGAATGAAATGGGACAAATAACGTTTTTGAGAGGTGCTTATGTCAGATATGGAAAGAACATTAATGATCTCTGCTAAAAATGACACACAGAAGAGAATCCACTGCAATCTGTGTACTCTATTCTATAAGTTTACCTAATGATGAAATTAACACTTTCTCAGAACACATGCTCTCTCATTACATTTGAAAGAAGGAAGCTATTTAGGTAAAGTGGGACAATAGGGATGAGGCCCTGATCCTGTAGGTTAGTGTCCATGTACAAGGAAACATCAGGGTGTTTGCTCTTTTTCTGAATGCACACAATATGAGGAAAGGCAATATGCATACATATCAGATAGCAGCCAGCCATTGGTGACACAGCAACACCCGTGTCCTTACATCCACTCTGCTCAGTACTAAGAGAGCCATGGCCATAGACTAATCCTGATGAGCCTTATTCCAAACTCCAGAACAATGTGAAAATAAGCTATTGACATTTAAACTATCCTGACAATAGGACTTTTCTTTTTAGTTCTAATTTAATAATCTCACCATCATATGGGTTTACATTTATAAATAATTATAAGTATATTCAAATTGGAGCTACCTTTACAGCAGCAAGTATGTTTTATCATTTCATGAAGTGATTGACAAAGCAACTTTCTGTGACACTCTATAAAGACTACCATAGCCTCAACCTATTTCTTTAGGTTATACCACCTCATTACTGCTTGTGCCCCTTCAGAATATGATAGAATACAGGTACTAGCAACATACTAAGAAAATATGAAAGCTAAAATTCTGGACACGCACATATCTGGCTATACCTTAACCTATTCCCATGCTAGAATTAACATGAAATTGGGTCTAAGATTTTAATTCAGAAGTCATTTCCCTTTTAGATGCTAACAGCACTGCTCCTCAGTATTGTCAATAGCCCATGTTGCCAATCCTTTGTAAACAATCAAGTACTATGCTCTTCCAAAGTTAAGAGTGAAACTCCCCAGATTCTTCAATGTAGGAGAAGTATATCAGAGGTCCTAAATACCTATCGCACAGCATCCAAAAGGAAAATTTCATCACTTCAAGTTCTACCTTTCATCTCTGTTTTTCTAAGAGTTCATTTCCTCCAGTGCCTGAATGCTGGGATATAAAAAAAAATGAATCAACTTGATGCTAGGCCTCCTGTACTGCTGACTGAAATGGATTGTTCTTGCATCCTATAAGCCCTGAATCTTGTCTTCTCTCTCATCCTCTTTGACCTTGTGAGTAAAGGCTCTTTGACATCAATTTACCATCACTGCAGTCATCTTTCATGAATAAGCTGGTCAATCCATAGATTATTCACTGTTCAGGGACCATTTACTGGGTATGTGCTCCTACTCAAGTTATTACCTTCCTATGACTCATCTTATTTCCAAAATGGAGTAATGAAAGTATTAAACTACGTATGGGTATTTTGAGAACTGGGTAGGTAATACCAAGGTCTTGAAAACAAAATTACATAACCATAGCTGTTATGACACAAGCATGAATAAAACCTGTCATACTAGGTGATTAAAGAAAAACTGCAGGAAGTAGTTTTCTTTTTTAAGAAGCAATTTCCCTTCAGCTCCTCAGGAAGAAGGCAATTTTTATATTATCTATTTACTTATTTGCTGAGTTCTGGAGCTTAGGGGTATATACGTTTAAACAGAGAAACAAATAAAGAAATCTAAATCATTTTTATATTATCTGCACCTAAAGACCTGCAAATGCTTTCCATTTAATGTGAGTGGAAGCAGCCTTGATGTATCCAGCCATCAAAGATTAGCACATGGAAGCTAATGTGTCCTCTTCATGGTTGTTTGCTTGTCACAACCAATCACTATTGAAGAGCAGCATAGTATTAAAAGCAAGAGTGTGGTTTTGATAATAGAGAACTTTTATCCAAATACTGCTTTTACTATTTACTCACTGAATGAACCTCAGTAAGTTACTCAGCTGCCCATAACCCCACAACAGTCCTACCTAAAAGATACTGCTGTACATTGCACGAGATAAACTATGAAGTACTTAACATTTAGTAAATAAGTGCATAAGTTACAGTAATATTTTATTTTAGTGACTACAAATATACTTCTAATTGCTTATTAATTATTCACTCAAAACCATGATTTTAAATTTATCCTCTCTAGAAATTTCAGATTATGCCATTGTAGTGCTTCTGAAGATGCATATCTTTGGTGTTTGTGGGGAAAACACTGCATTCCAATGGATAAATAGTCCTGTTCTGAGCTTGATGGTGTGGTGGAGAGGCTGACAAAGATAAATGTGAAAAGCATCTTTGTGAACCCTGTGCTGGATGGGAATTTGGCAGGACTGATGAGACTTAGGAAATGTGCCTAACTTTGTCTTTACCACGTAAGTGAGTTTAGAAAGTTGAAAATGCAGGTAGAGAATTGCATGAATAAGTAAGATTCTGAAAGATCACTACCCACAGAGATACTGAGAAACGTCCATGAGCATAATTGTGAAAAATGATGCAGAGATTAAGGGTGAGCCGATAGAAACACATGGCACACTAACAAACATTCAGAAAGCAATCAATCACAAAAGCAGTGGTCCAAGTCCAATCCCGAGAGCACTCTGTTGCGTGAGCTGCTCAAAATGTCTCTCTAACAGAATTCAATGCCAGCATGCTTGTCACAATGTCAGCATTCTGCTGACCATGCTGCCCCTAATTTGTTTTCCCTCCATTCCTATGCCAAGACTTCATGCCTTACCCCATCCCTGCAACCTCACCCTCCTGAGCTGGTAATGAGCCTGGGCTCTGAGTCCTCTGCTGCCATAGTAGTGACATTTTAGTCCCTTGTTTTTGTTACATAAGAGTCCTGAGCCCTGCCTTCCTCAATGACTTCATAAATGACTTGGCTATATTTCACTTCAGTATTATTTCCTGATTTCTATATTTTTAAGGTAATACATTGCCATTGTCATGTGAAAACTATAGAGAAGTACAAAGTAATATCTAAATCACTTCCAAATAACCACAGTTTATGCCACTTCTGTAAAAAAAATATGAATTTATATAAAAATGGATTCATGGTGCATCCTCTTGCTATAGAATGAACATTTCCATCTATTATATAGTTTATATTTTTGATCATGGATTCTGGCTTTTATATACATCCAAGATGTTCTTAACTGGTTTCATCAGTAGAAATAATATTGAAAATATTCTCTTGTCCCTCTAATGCCAACATTTCCTTAGGTTTGCTCAGCATCCTGTATTAGAGTTCTCTAAGGAAACCAAGCATTATAGTGCTAGGAAGACTTTGATAAAAATCATTTAGAAAGATTGCTGTTTTTATTTTAAAGCCCTTTGTACTGTGGTAAATATCTTATCTAAAGTGGTAAAAATTAGTAGCAAGTGACAAAATACATTTCATGTCCTCTGACATGTCTCTTACTTTCAACCGTTCATAAAAACACTGAGGCACAAGAGACAATCCACTTCTATATAAGGACATAGATATCTGGAGGGCTAATCATCCCATTTCAGCATTCCTCATTATTCATTGCACTAAGGATACGAGGAAGCAAATTGCATCTTTAAGGCTTTCTTCCCCCAAGTGAATATAACTTGGTGCAGGGAATTGTCTCAAGGAATACCACCAGGGCCTTTTTAGTCCTTTGTCTTGCAAACTTGAAAAGTGAACTTCACTCTCATGGAAAGGGTGAGTTTAAGAAAGAGGTATATTGCAGGTTTATAGTGAAACTTAACAGAAAGAAAGCAAGTTTCTGTACACCAAAAGTGGATCCTAAGAAAGAGTTGCCACCAGGGGACTAGCTCTAGAGACTAAAACAATGTTACTAGATTTGAGGAATTAGGGGGAGGGAGGTGAGTGGGTCAGTCCTGTTTCCCCACTCACAATATGTCAATGTGCTTTTTCCATCCTGATGTCTGGAGTTTCCGGCACTTTCTGATGAAGCTTTTGGGTAGCAAGTCTCATTAAAATTGCTCTATAAATGGACAACAAAAAACATAAACAGAACATATACCAGTGTTTCTAAATACTTTTGTACTTCTGACCTCCAGCAATGACAAAACTGCCAATAAAACCAAGCCCACCCCCAGAATCCGGCCAAAACAATATTTGTTTGTAAGAACAACAGAAAGGATAATTGGTTATTTAGGTAACCAAACTTTGTGATATGTTTCTTTCTCCTGTTCTTATCAAATCAAAGTAGACACTCAAGAAGAAAGCAAAATGCATGTAAGAGTATGTGTCAGCTCATCAAAAAGGAGTTGTAATTCAATGTCTCAAGACCACTGTGCCAATCTGTAACTGCAAGTAGGCTATGTGCTATTTCCTAAACTCTCTAGAACAGGTATCTGTACTGAGGACCATCTTCCTCAGTACAGATGTTCATATGATTGACAGGCCCATTTGAATTAACATTTGAGGACCATAATATATCTTTGTCCATTAACAGGACACATCTGTGTATAATGATCTTAGAATCTTTGGGGTGGTTTAGAATCTCCATCCAGACCAGGGATACAACTCATTCTGTTCATTTAACCAAAATTCATGTAAAAAACTAGAATTAAATATTTTTGAAAGAAGAAGGAAACCTACAAAGTAACCATGCTATTTTATACAAATGCCAGTAGTCTTGCATTAATGAGCATCAAAATATTCTTATTTCTTCCTCCATTTCATATGGTATTTTAAATCTTCAAGATAATTGTGTCTTATTTCATATTCTAAGAAATGGAACTTTGGAAAGTGAAGTGGAAATTTATGGTTTCTTTGGAGACTCAGTTGTGTCATGGGGTATTTTTCTGGAATATTTTTCTGGTATTTTTCTATCTTATGAGAGGGTGTTTTTACTGAATTAGCCACATGGTGTTTTTCTGGAAGCAACCTATAAAAGAAACATATGATATGTTGCTAGAGTAGATGCTTGAGAGAACATGTGATATTTGGAAAGGTTATGAATATAGCCAACAGACAGTGAGCAACACTATGTGGTATTGGTATGCCTTACCATTCTTTGCTGGTCATTGTTGGGCTTTGCTGATGATGGTCTTACCTGAGGACATTGTATGGTATTGGATCACCTTGCCACTCTTTGCTGGTCATGATTTGTCATGACTTCATAGAGAGAAACACATGAAAGAACTTCTTCTGGTGCTGTTCCCATGGCTTCTTGACATTTCCATGAACTCAGGGAAACTATCAAAGAAAGCCTCATGGTTTCTTCTGGATTGAACTGCCATTACTGACTTGTGAGTGGTGTTTTTGAGTGGATTGAGCTAATGCTGCTGATTCAGGTGAACTGAACTGCTGATATCCTGACAACACTGATTGGATTTGCTCCAAAGGATGATGTCTAAACATGTCCACATACTCATTTGCCCTATTAACCTTTTATTTCTACTACTTCTGGTGGGTAGTAGGCTACAAGGGAGATTAAAGCATTTAAATACATTTATTAAAAGTAGGTTTTGAAAAAATCTAAACCTACAATGATGATTCCCATTTCTCTAAAATTAACGTGCTAGCCATGACACAGGAGATAGGGTCTAAAAGTGATCTTGAAGAATAATAAACTTCAAGTCTGTTAATTTCTAACCAGCTGTATAACATTTAGACCCAAAATGCCCTGTATAAAATCTTATTTTTCCACAATGCTGGTAAGTTCACTAAAGAATGGGCAGTTTGTGAAGCTAAGTTTACTAATGCCACTGCAGAGGCATATATGCCAAGAATCAAAGTAATAGGATTGATTCAGAAGAAGAAATGGGACAAAAAAGGTGACTGAATCTGGTGTTCCAATTCATCTCTGGCCTTATTATATGGGGATCTGATGAGAAAAAGATTTAGTTGGAGATATAAAAACGGCTCAGTAACTAAGAACAGTTGTTATTCTTGCAGAGCTCCAGTTTGGCTCCTAGTACCAAAATCAACTCACAAGCACCTGAACTCCAGTACCAGGGGATCTGTCACTCTCTTTTGTCCTCCATATGCACACACACACACACACACACACACACACACCACTCATACATTGTTTTTAAAGTGGTGTCGTAATTTAGGATTTAGAGTTGGGGAGCACAATGAGATGAAGAATTCAAATCTGCTTTTTGAACAAACTATCACTTGACAAGTAAAGCGTTTGCTAAGTGGGGCTAAGAGAATATCTCTTTGGCCAAAGGAACAAATTATTTTCCTATAAAACGTGGTTCACAGGACTCTCCCAAGATAAACTACCTGATGACTACTTTGTACCCTGCAGTGGTTGGTGTTCACTGTCAATCTAACTCTATTGTAGCATAACCTAGGTCAACAGGAGAGGATACCTACCTGAAGTATTTATGTACCAATAGAAAGAAGAGAAACGAAAGAAAGAAAGTCAGGTGAACACTACAATTTCTCTCTCTCTCTCTCTCTCTCTCTCTCTCTCTCTCTCTCTCTCTCTCTCTCTTTCTCTCTCTCTCTGCTATTTGACTGCACATATCATGTGACCAGAAATTTCATGTTCCTGTCACAGTTCCATCTCTGCTACAAGGATTGTAGAGCTTCGAACCATAAGCCAGAATGAGTCCTTCCTCCACTAAGTTGTATCAAGTACTTGATTCCAACAGTGAAGAGAATACATACAGAACAGCAAAAATCTGTGATAAGAAACAGTTAGCTATGTGACACAATGTGGTAGCATTGGTTATCAATCAAGACATATCAGTTTTGAGACTATTTCCAGATATTTCAGTCTATCACATGCCTTCTCCTTTTCCATGTACTCCAAAAGAACTTAGGAAACAGAAACTGGTAAAGGAAGATCGGCTTATTTAGATATAGTTTTGGCCAGAGAGGCTGGGAAGTTCATAATGACTCAGCAGAATTCTCACTTCTTCTGTGGCTGTGTTTCATGTAGCTTTTGCTACCTTTACTAAGCTCCAGGAATTGGCCACACTACCAGCCCCGACCCAGCTTACCTTAAACCCACAGATAAAGGACACAGAAACACAGTTGTTCAATTTCAACTTGTCTTTTGACACAATTCCTAGGAGCTACTATCTCCCGCCTGGAAAAGCATGTACTTAATATTCTTAACTCTGCACCTCCTCACCTGCCCTCAACTTTAGTTGTTCAGTTACATCTAATTCTAGCTTAACACTTACAACCACTCACCTGTAGGAGCAGCCACAGGCCACCACTCCACCCAATATCTAACAGTGCTGCTCACCTTTTCTACATCAGAAGCATGGCGAACTCTCCTCTCCTCCCTAACATTGCTCTCTTGTCCCTAGAGACCTGGAAGTCCCGCCTATCCCTTCCGCCCAGCAATTGGCCTATGGCTTCTTTACTGAAAGATCAAGAACCAATTGGAGAACAGGACCATCCCTACAGCTATGTAATTGTAACACTGAAGGACAATCAAGAAAAATCTCCTTCTGGTCAAGAGATTGCAATTTCAGGACTAGGTAGAGATTTGACGAGAAGCAACCTCTAGGAAGATAAAATCAGCTTAAGCCTTGCTAAAAAGTTAGGTGGATAAAATGTTAGGTGGAATAATTTACTCTATAATGAGCCACTCTACTTTTTCTAAATTACTTGGGAAAGCATAACTTTTACTTTTTTTCCTCTTCTTTCTATCTCTGGCTTCAGCATGATTTCTCTAACACTCTGGGTTTCTGAGGTGGATTGAATATGCTTAGCCCACGGAAGTGGCACTATTAGGAAGTGTGGCCTTGTGGGAGGTATGTGTCACTGTGCAGGCAGGTTTTGGGGTCTCCTTTTATGTTCGGGCTATGCCCAGTGTGGATGAAACCCTCCTTCTGGCTGTTTGCAGAGGAGAGTCTCTTCCTGGCTGCCTTAGGATCAAGATGTAGAATTCTCAGCAACCTATCCAACATCTTGTATGTCTGGATGCTGCCGCATTTCCCACCATGATGGTAATGGACTAAACCTCTAAAAGTGTAAGCCAGCCCTAATTAAATGTTATCCTTTATAAAAGTTGCCTTGGTCATGGTATCTGTTTCAGCAACAAAACCCTAATACAGCTTCTTTACTTTTGCTCTAATTGAAGCTTTCCATGCCACCTCCACCATGAGGCAACTTGACCTTCATGGGCCTGATCTCCATGGTGGCTTAAATATAATTAATGTTTATTCCCATTCTCTTTTCTATTCTCCCCTGGGCAAATACTGAGAATACAGTTTGCCATTTCTGAACTATTAATTTTAAATGCTAGAAAAAAAAAAAATAGTTCCAAACTGTTTGAATTCGTTCTCGAATTCTTTTATTAATTAGACTAAGAGCCCAAAAAGAAGATCTTTTTTTTTTTTTTTTTTTTTTTTTTTTTTTTTTTTTTTTTTTTTTTTTCGAGACAGGGTTTCTCTGTGCTGCCCTGGCTGTCCTAGAACTCACTTTGTAGACCAGGCTGGCCTCGAACTGAGAAGTCCACCTGCCTCTGCCTCCCAAGTGCTAGGATTAGGAAGATCTTGATTACCCTGGTATCTTGACACTAGCAACCCAGATGGGATCCCTCCTCGAAAATCCAGTAGCAGCATCTTTACAATTCATAGTTAACATGAAAGGAAAATCCAGAAGATATGGTCATAGAGTTGAACTAGTCTTTTCCTGAAGAGAAGCTGCCTGCCCCTTGGGTTTCCTCTGCTGTCTCTACTCCCAGCAGGTTGCCTTTCTCCTCAGCAAAGAGAGTTTGTTAAAAACTTGATAGTCATAGAGACAGCTTTGTGTCCAAGTTAATGTCTGAGAAAACTAGGATAGATGTCCCATCTAGGATACCATGTTCAAAATGGACAAAGCATATGGGGGCTGTGATGATGTGTATAAGATCCTTACTCATTCTGTCCTGGAAGGGGTCTTTGTCCCAGGATCCTTTGATAGAGTTGAGAACAGACAGGTGGAAGTCAACTTTAAGCTCTGATTTCACCATCCCTGTTTAAATGCATTAAATTTACCTCTGACTAAGGAGTCTGTCACAGACACCTGAGAGTAGTCATTGAAGTCAGGTGTTGTTGAATAAAAATTACAGGAGTTTATTGTTTGAGACTAAGCTACCATACTCACCACACCAGATTTAACTAAAACTCAAAATGGAGTCACTCATGCTGAAGTTCCACATCACCAAGCTGAAACTAAGCTGTTTATCTGCCCTTCCCAGAAATCAGGATTAGAGAGATAACAGCCATAGTTCCTAAAGAGGCCAGTTTCAATTGACATGGTAATAAGTTTCCCTCTGCCTTAATCCTTACACACACACACACACACACACACACACACACACACACCTTATTAACCAATCTATCATTTTGCTATTCTTCTCTCTTCTGGCTCGGCCTTACACAGGAAGTAACTTTGAAGTGGCAGATTTTCTTTCCACTTTCTTGTCTCCTTCTTGTCCATAAAACTAACCTTTCCTGCTCAGCTCATTGAAGCATTTATTTATTCTTCTTTGTGAAATAAAGACATGCCAGATTCCAGTATCATAAATAAAGCCAATTACGATCTTTTGACTAAATTGCTCTGATTTTGTTTTTGACAGTGACATAAGTATCTGGTAACTTTTCAGTTTAGAGAAAAATTGTATTGATCAGAGGTTTTGAAGACTATTACGCACTAAAAGACACCTGCCTAGGGCTGAGCTGTGACTGCAGTCACTCCACTTGGTGATCAGTTGAGGATAGTCATAGGTTATACTTCATCACCCTTAGTCTAACCCCCATCATCAAAGCTTCACTAGTTAAAGGAAAATTGATTAAGTGTCCACTAAATTGCTAAGCAAAAAGCAAAACACTAAGATATGTCTTAATGAGCTTAGTATTTAGTGAAGGATACACACTATTTATAAATAACTATTTTGTGAATGGCAGTAACAATGTCTCACAAAGAGATGACTTTCCAACCAAGTCACAAAAAAACAAAAAATGACAGATTTTGCTTGTGAAAAAGTGTCAGTAAAAGCAAATGTAAGTGATTTGAAAACATGACATTTTAAGAAAACACTGTTGAAGAAAATATCTAATAAAAAAGAAAAGAAAAAGAGAGAAAACCCTGATGAGCAGGACAGGGGAGAGGGGTCTGGCTAGGAGGAAAGCAAAATGAGTGACGAGGGACAGCTTCATGCGACCTTCAGATTGTACATTCTAAGGAGTCTACTCCTTCAGAAAACCAGATACAGTACTACCATCAAGCATGCCAGACTCCAAATTACCAACCCAAATAATCATGGAGTCACTCATGCTGAAGTTCCACATCACCAAGCTGAAACTAAGCTGTTTATCTGTCCTTCCCAGAAATCAGGATTAGAGAGATAACAGCCATAGTTCCTATGATGAGCAAGCTTTTTCATTCTTGTTCTTGAGGCTGCCTCCCACTAAGGCATTGCTCAATAGGTCAGCATTAGATATAAGAAAGACAAAGTTTTTATATCCCAGGGGTTTCCTGAGTAGGGGGGTTACCAAATGGGGGATTTGACAGGCAAAATAGGTTGGGTTACTGAAAGAGAACAATAAGAATAACAAGATAGTCATAATGACCCCCTGAAACAAAGACATGGATGTAAGGTAGTTGTAACTTTTGAAAGAAAAGTTGCTATGGTCTTAAACAACCTTTTGAAACAAAGATATGATTACAAGATGGTCATAAGGTAGGCTTAACAATAGGTGGTCATAACAGCAGGTGACTAGAATAACCTTTTGAAACAAAGGTACAGTTACTATTTCCTGAAACTAGGCTGGACAGACCCATTATAGTTACAGTTAAAGGAGGGGCATAGCCAAATCCTTGAGAAACAGAGATTTAATCAAAAACAGCAAGGAACCTTGTTTGTCTTTACTTTAAGATGGTTTTCATGCCTAAAATGGAGACAGGTTGTTTCATCACTTATCCAACACAACAGACTGAGGAAAGTCAATAACTACAATGATAAAACCTAACACTGTGATGGTGTAACCCCAAAACATCCTCTTATCAGATATTTTGCATGTGCATGAAGAACCAGTACGCAGAGAACTTTTTGACTGTCCCTGAATTTACTTCTACCAGATTACTAATGAAGGCATGCTTATATGACAAAAGGCTGTCCTCGTTACTGCAGAACCTTGTGGTTATTGTTATTCAATATGTTCTGAAATTGTATGTGTTCCTGGCATAGTATAACCAAGACATATCATAATCATTTTTAAATCAATATTTTACTTTGGTTTATTCATATAGTGTTGGTCTTTTAGTAGAGGATTGATTGAATCAGGAAACAGAGAAACTGCCCATTGACCACGAACCAGAGGGCTTCCTAATCAGGAAATGAGCTAGAAGGGCTCCTGACAGATGAAAGACCCAGAATGGCACCACCACTCGCTGCCCCAGCTGTTTCACTGCCTCTTGCTGTCACCACAAGAAGAGTATATTCAAATGTCAATTTCTAACACAGTGGGGGAGGGTGATATTGGGCTTTTCAAAATGTCTCTCAGCAGCTGAGTAAGTGAGAAAATCAAACCTTTTATTATGCAAGTTGCTTTTCTCCTCAGTGAACTGCTGAAATGTTGGCTTCTTATAACTTATTCACCAAATTCCCATTTAGGTCAATCTGACCTTGTGTAAAAGTGTTCAAATGTGACTTTATACCTTAATAAAAATAAACACCTTATTGTATTGTGGGAGTTATTAGTAATTGTTAAGGTTTAGCTCTGGCCTTACATGAACCCCACAATCAAGACTCATCAACATGAAATCCACTGACTTCCGTGAGTCTATGGCAGTAAAACCAGCCTAGGGTAGGGGATGCTAAAGAGACACAACTTTTTTGGCTATCATATTATTTCCTTGTTTAATGATACCCCAAGATTTGGAGTTTTCTCATGAATCTTGTGGTAAGAAAATAAAAATGCTGACACTCTGAACCAGAGGAAAAACTCGCCTTCAAGAAAACTTTACAGTTCTTCACTTCATGTTGAAGGAGAGACTGGACTGAGGGACATTGGTGAGTGAGAGAACCACACCTTGCCTGTGTTGTTTAGTTATGATATTTTTACTTATAATGCTAGGACTCCAAAGATGGACTTGTAGAAGGGTGTCCTTTTGTTCCAATGTGACAACGTTGGTTAAATCTTCATTTTATTTGTCACTATTAGTTTGGCCTTTAATGGGGTATACAGCTATTGCAGACAGGTCTGCTATATCCCTGACCCTCTAGCTGCTATTTGCCCTTCCTAAATATCAGGCCACAGTCCTCCCAGCCTCTATCCAGAGAGTTGATAGCTATATCAGCTGTGGCTTTGCAATCCTTCTTGCAGCTCAAGCAAGCATAGCCTCACCCACAACCCCAGCATGGACCAAAGGAAGTATTGAGTTATGAGCCTGTCTATGCAAACAAAAAGCACAATTCTCTCCTCAAACAATTTATTCTAGGGAAAATTATGCATGGCCATGGCCCAGAGCATAAGTTCATGTTACCCAAAATTGCATAATCCAATGTGGTAACAGTTTTATGGAGTTATTTAGCAACTGAATATATATATATTTTATATATATATATATATATATATATATATATACATATATATATATATATATAAAATAGTTGTAGAAATATCAGGTAGGTAAGTGTTCTAACTAGTTTTATGTCAACTTGATACAAGCTAAAGTCATTTGAGAGAAGGGAATATAAGTTGAAAATAAAATGCCTCCATTATATTGGGTTATAAACAAGTCTGTGGGCATTTTCTTTACTAGTTATTGATGTAGGAGGAAGCAACCCAAGAGAAAATACCTCTGAGCTGCCAGAGAAAACCATGAGGAGCAAGTCAGTAAGCAGCACTCCTCCATGGCCTCTGCCTCATCTCTTGTCTCATGTTCCCACATACAGGGACTGAATTCCTGCCTTGGCTTCTCCTCAATCCCTTGAGATTACATAACACTCTGGATACATAATCTAAATAATCCCTTTCTTACCCAAGTTGCTTTTGGCCATGTCATGATCAAGACAATAATAACCCTATCTATACCAGAAAAATGGGGGAAACTCTGCTATAGGAGCCAGAAGGTTTGACAGCATTCTTAGCTCTGTGGTTGCTAGAAGCTAGTGGTCTATTTGTAAAATCCACAAAGTCTTTAAGTCACATACTGAGGGAGGCAATATATGACTATTAAAGGTCTAAGAAAGCTCAAAATAACTGTTATTGGGCCCTGGACCTGCAGTATTCCAACCTCTCCACAATCATTGAAGTTCTAATCAGCCTGAGATTAAGCCGTTATGTCTTCTTTCCAAAAATTTACAGCCAGAGGCCTCATCACTGACTCCCAGCATGTAAATTAGGTCCCATAGCATGAAATCCTCATTCCCCTGCCTGAAATCTATACGGCCAAGAAATTCTTTCTGTTCTCTAGAACTAGATCCAACTTCCCTCAAGACCCAATTATGCTATCATCTGTGTGGCACAATTCTCTCACTCTCCTGCTGCGGTCCTTCTGAAAGTCCGCATTCCAGCACCTTCCTTCCTGCCTGGGACAGCTTCTAAAATCTAACAGGGTAGATGAGCCTCTGCTCTCAGCACTGCCAGATTTAAGAAAGAGGGAATTGCAGAGATTAACAGTAAAAGGGCATCAGCCTTGGAAAGGTTGGAAACACCTCAGTCTACCTGAGTTTCATTGAAGCAAGGGAGCATGCTTGGG
Source organism: Mus pahari (assembly GCF_900095145.1). Classification (NCBI taxonomy): domain Eukaryota; kingdom Metazoa; phylum Chordata; class Mammalia; order Rodentia; family Muridae; genus Mus; species Mus pahari. The sequence goes on from NC_034602.1 coordinate 17,219,644, forward strand.
AAAGTCCTTCCATTATATGAACTTGGGAGAGGTGGGTACTATGTAAATGGCCCATAAAAGATCACTACAGCCCTTGACCCCTTGCCCTTCTTGTGCTTTTGTAGCCAGACCTTGATAAACCAGCATTTTTCCATCTTGAGATTAAAAGGCATCTTACAGTAAAGTCAAGTCAATCCTATTTATGATAAAACCTGTTTCTCAAGGATTGGGTTATGGTCTACCTGTAACCTTAACTACAAATGCCCCTATACTGCCTGTCCTAAGAAACAACCACCATGCCTTTGTTTCAAAACAATATGATCACCTGTGAGGCAGGATTTTCCCTGTCCAATTACATTACAATATTCATGCAGCAGGAGGCCTGTGATTGGACAGGGAAAAGGGGGCGGAGCTAAAATTTGCAGAGACAGAGGCATCTCGGGAGAAAAAAAGGAAAGTCAACATGGAGACAGACAGGAAGAACCTGAAACCTTTAAATAACCACAGGTAGTTATCATATCATAAAGGTTAGAATAATTGGGATAATTTGTCTAATCTAGGTGGGCAGCTTTTATCATTATCAATAGAACGAGAAATTATTGTATTGGCATCTTGTGAGTTGAGATTTTAGATACATAAATCTGACTTGTTAATTATAAGCTTCTAGAGTTTTGTTTTACGGGGTTACTGAAATGTGGGACCGCCAACTACAGGGGTTTATGGCAGAGAGGGAACTAGCAGCTCCAGAGACAAGCAAACCAGAGCCAGGAACACAGTGATCAGTTGAGGGCCTGAGTACCAGAGACTTTCCACAGAGATCTCTGGCCAGGCCTGGTGCCAGGGTTCAGCGAAGGGAAGCAAGTTGGGGCAGGGAAGGGAAGTCACTTCCCCCGCTTCTGCTGCAGTGGTTGGCTCCACCTCAGTCTCTTCTGTGTCTTCTAGGTTACTCTGTAATTCCATGCTGCCCTGCACTGAGTTGGGCTGGGCCAACGAGAGGCCGACTAGCCAGTTGAGGAGTGCCGCGGAGCCTCTGATGGCGCTTCGGAAGAGCAGATAGATCTCTTCCCAAGCGTTACAGCTCTTAGGAGGAAAGGCTCAGATGATGGCGTAGTTCTCGCACAACTTTTATCCCCTGGATAGGATTTATATACAGTTTGGGGGATGATTCAGAGTTTGACAGCAGGTACTTCTCATTGGCTTGAACTGTGAGAGTTTGGAGAAACCTTATTTGCATGTGTGAGGGCTTGGTGCAGCTACTACATGATTGATGCCACATACCTTTCTGTAGGGGGGCTGTGGAAAGCTGTAGCTACTGTACCTGGACAGGAGTCAGGTGCCCAGGAGGCAGGCCGAACTCCTTCCATCCCCTGCAAGTGGAAATCACAGCCTACCAGGGCTCCAGGGTTCCGAACCTTTGATTGACTGGGGTGGGGGGTGCAGCCTGTCCATGCACAGACCACCAACCCACAATCAGTCACTGTGGAGGCTAGCTAGAGACAGAGCCAGCGGGGCTGTGCTGGGGCATAGAGTTGTGGCAGCTGACCATGGAGTGGACGGTCGTTATGTGGGGCTGCTGTGGCAGTGAAGGGAACCGGGAAGCTCGGGCCCTGCCAGAGAGTTTTCAGACAGAGAGTAGCCCAGCAGAATTGCACCAGGACAGAGAGTGCCCTGCAGTAGCGCAGGAAGCCTGTCAGTCATTTTTAATATTTCCTGCAACACACCTGTTGTTATGCCAGTCTTGCAACCATATCTTTGTTTCAGAAGGTGTTATGACCAACTTGTTCTGCCTTTGATCTGCTTCTGCAATCCAACCTGTTTGCTTACTAAACCCCTCCTTTGAAAACCCTCTACTCCTGTAATATAAAAGCCCTTATCCTACCCATGTCCAATGCTGATCTCTTGAGCCCTGCCTTTAGGGGAAGACAACCCGTGAACATGAAATTTTTTTTAAAGGCCATGATCTAGGTCAGTGGTCTTTCTCATTGATTCTATGGGATTAACATTTGGAGTCTCTCAGCAAAATCAAGAACTCCCCCCCCAAATCCAGATTCAGAAACTGGACCTTCCTTTCAGGCCCTCCAGGACTGAAGAGTTGTTTTCTAGAAGGTCTGCCCCTTAGAGACATTCCGAAGTCCCAGAGCATGCCTTTGTTTCAATAGGCTGGCTGAGCAAACAGCTTCACGAGAAGATAGCAGCAAGCACCCAATTACGGAGACTTTCTCTGGTAAGCCACAGATACGCTCTGTGATACAGGGTTTTGTAGGATCCCTACCTGAGGATGTGGTGGGGGCAGACTGGATTGTCTGACAAGTTCCATCATCTCCCATCCAGGACAACAGGGAGACATCAAAGTCACCCATCTGGTTACTTCGGCATTCACCCAGAGCCAACAATTTTTGTTGTTACTGCTGCTGCTATTTTTGTTGTGTTTTGTGTTTTGTTTTCTGACCTCCCTGGGACATGGGCATGCCTTGGTGAGACAAGGGGCTGAAGAACGAGAATATCAGCACCTGAGCACCCATTGCCAGGGTTTCAGCATCTAGGCTGGACAACAGAAGCAAGGAACCCTGAGGACATTCCAAGATACTAGAAGCCATGAGATTTGATAGGCCCAGCATTGGAAGTCAGACATTACTGGGAGCTGAGATGGAAATTGAAGTGGGGAAACCAGACACTTAGAGAGCCTCTGGTGAGTTCATGTTGCCTAGGTTATGCAAGCAGGCAGCTGAGAAAATATTTGTTAAAACAAACAACACCACTTCTTTGATCAAACTGGTAAATCTGAATGACCCCAGTTGACAATGTTCCTGTTGTTATTTTTGCTGTGTGTCATGTCTTGTGCTTTGCCTGTCTTTGTATGTTCTGAGTTGAGACATCTGAAACAGACAAAGGACATGGGTAATAAGTTGAGTAACCTGGACAGTCCTCCAGCCTGGGTTGTATATATTCTTTTGAACCTTGTTGTCTCCATCTCTTATGTGTGTTTCTGTACCCCAAGTAATCATTTGCAGCTACAGAAGGACGTGGGAGCAGGACCAAGCCATGACTCCAATGCTGCTAGACTGGGGCAATGTGGGCACACCTTCTCCAGCTTGCCAGCTTTACACACACTACCTGATGTGCAGGCATAATAAATTCACTGCTGCCACTTGCTTTTGCTACTTCAATAGCCAAAATTTCTTCTCTGGTCACTGGATTCAGTCTAGCAGGGATTAAAATGTCTTTTGAGTATGGATCATATTAAAATATTGTTATCTGCTGTATTGAAAAACTGGTTCTGGATTTGGAAAGTTTCTGTCTTATGTCAGGCAAACCACCTAACTTCATTGGGGGGTGGGGGGAAGGAAGGTAAAAGAGCTAAAAAAAAAAAAATTAGACTATTTGTTTCATTTTACTACCTAAAACTAAGATATAAACCTTAACTCAAGATTTTGAACTTTCTGTACTTCAGGATTTATAAATTTATTGAATATGGATAAAAAATTTGTAGACTCTGTAACAAATGTTGGCTTAAAACTGGTAATGTGGGGTTATAATAAGAAAGCTACATAGGAAATCTTACCATTCATGCTGTCAGGCCCAACACACATAGCACTACCAACCAGAAATGAAAACAAAGACCTAATCCATCAAAGTCTATAGTTCTGGGAAGGCTTCCAAATATACTAACCTTTCCTTTTAACCCCTGTAGATCTGCTTCTGGCTAGCCATTCTTGTTAACTGAAATAAGTTAACCAGAATATGTGTTTTATGCTTAAAGGCTCACCCTGAGAAAGATCCAAAGCTACACTGGAATGCCAAATACCCAGGATAATTGCCAGATAAAAATCCTATCTCATGGTGCAACAAGACAATGGCCAAAGCAATATGATAAAGAGCCTATAAAACCTCTCTCCTTACCTAAGGTCTATTCAGGCTAGCATATGTATGCCAAGCCACCTTGTCTTTTCTAACTTTGTTAAGTTTTACCTATTTTGATAAACTAAATCATTCAAGAGGTTGTGATATTCTGCAATGGTACACCATGAAAGAATCAAGAGAGTAAATTTGCCAGTCTCCCTAGGGACGATATCTATGATTTATAGTTATAGAGCTTCAATTCAAGAACTGTAATGTTCTAAGGCTTACCTTTACAGGAATAAAATTGTGAAATCTTATAAAGTCTACTAGTTTCTTGCAAACTTTTAAAAATAATTTTAAAATCCACATTACTAGCCACCTCATAAACAGTAAAATTATTTACAAATTCATTTACAGGGACAAATGTTATTTAGTCTCCTTTATGTTTTCAAATATGTCAAGCCTAAAACAAGTAATACAAACAATTAGTTTATTTAAAAACAATTATATTTAGTAGATGGCCCTCAAAACTTTTAGATATCTGCTAAATATGGCATTTTAAATGTTTAATGAAAAACACTTCTTATGACAAACAAATACTGACCCTAAGGCCCCCAAAGAACACAATGGATGTAATGGTTTGCATAAAAATGGCCCCCATCAGCCCACGAGGACTGGCACTATTAGGAACTGCAGCCTTGTTGAAGTAGAGGTGGCTTTGTTAGAGGAGGTATACCACTATGGTATGGGGTTTGAGGTCTCAAAATCTCAAGCCAGTTTCACTTCTTGCTGCCTGCCAATCAGAATGTAGAACTCTCAGCTCCTCCTCTAGCACCATGTCTGCCTGTGCACTGTCATGCTTCCTGCCATTATGATAATGGGTTAAACCTCTAAACCTTTAATCCAGACCTAATAGAATATTTTCCTGTAAGAGTTGCCATGGTTATGATGTCCCTTCACAGCAGTAAAAGCCTAAAACAATGGCCATCAACAAAACCACCTGGACTGGGGTAACATTAACCACTAAAAGAAGCTGTTCCACGTCTTGCCTCCTGCGAAGGCTCTGCCCAAACTATGGACATTGCTGTGTTAACTGCTCTACTTGGCCTCATCAAATGAGGTCAGTTTTCTGACATTCGTCATTCTCCATAGGAAAATCGCTCAGATATTCTGAGTCTGGCAGCTAATGGCTGATGCTGTCTAATGTCCCAGCTAAAAATGTAATGCTGTTCTGTATGACAGCCAAACGCCTACAACCTTACCCCCATCGAGACCAACATGGCAGCCTCGGGTAATTATCCAGATAACTGGTAAGTTTATTGTTGTAATTAATACAGAGGCCATTTTGTTTATACTTCCTGCCATAATTTTTCCCTCTCAGATCTCTGCCAGTTTTGAGAGCGAAGTGTAGCTTTATTAGTTTAGACAACTGCCTAGTCAACGAATGTCGTATGTAAAAATCCAAGCCTTACTTTTATAAAGCTGTTAGGTCACCTGGTATAAAGGCAAATACAGACAAGTTTGCCTCAGTAATAGGCTTCATATTACAGGACAAACAAGTTTCAGATATATCTTTTACTATGTAAAGGAACTTGCTTTGCAAAGACTTCTTTCAGTAAAAAGTCACTTATGTATGTCTAATGGTAAATAGATTTAAAAAGTCTAACCTTTATATAAATTATAAAATTCTAAAAGTAATTTAAACTATAAACATGAAGATATAAAAATCTAAATAAGGGGCTTGTGAGGTGGCTCAGTGGGTAAGAACACCCGACTGCTCTCCCGAAGGTCCGGAGTTCAAATCCCAGCAACCACATGGTGGCTCATAACCATCTGTAAAAAGATCTGACTCCCTCTTCTGGAGTGTCTGAAGACAGCTACAGTGTACTTACATATAATAAATAAATAAATCTAAAAAAAAAACTAAATAAATTATGAAGATCTAAAAAGATGATTTATGATACATAAAAACAAGTTACTCTATACTATTGTTATACTAAGATATCAGAAATTCAAAGTTTTAACAGTAATCCATGAAGTTCTGAAAAGCTGGTAAAACATTCACTATTTCTTATCAGTCACAGCACAAGACTTTAGCTTTCTTCTGGTTATCTTTTAAATATAGACTTAAAGATACTTCTAGCCATACTAAAAACATCTCTGTACAATCTATATGGCCAGACTCTGGACAGACTAAAGAATCTCTATGGTTTTTAACCCAAAACAACAGCTCTTGCTATGGCTCACAGGCATGTCTCTACTCAACTGTTTTACAAATACCTGTTACCTGCTTTTCCACAATACAGATTTCAGTACAGACTACAAACAATGATAATATAAGCTTCAAGGGGTTGAAATGTCATAAAAGACTTAGATTCACCTCTCACGGGTCAAACAACCTCCAGATAAGTACTCCTGTCAATCAGCAGTCTAAATGTCCCTGCTTATTCCCTGTCCCCGAGGGGGAAGCTCCAAATATCAAAGTTTCCTTTCTGTTATTTAACTTTAGTTTCTGTCCCTAGTCTGTGTCTTTGTAGACACCATCCAGAAATCAGCTGCAGACCAAAATTTGCTTCAAAAGTAATCTACACCACTCCAGCCCCAGATAGTCCTACAAAACTGGACTTACTGAAAACTGGAAAAGTGTAAACTATAAATCAGCCTAGTTGTTATGCTTGCTCCCTGTCTCTTCAGCAAACCAGAGGCTTCTAATGACTGTCCCATCATGCTGCTTCAGGCCTTCATTCCATCCTTCCTGAGCTCACAACAGTATCTTAATTTCAGCTGAGAAGCAGTTACAGAAGAGAATACATTGCCTCTTATCCTTAATAGAAGGCTAGAATGTTAGATCAAAAGGAAACTCAATGACAAAGGGGACAAAATGGCTACCTATAGTACCTATTGGCATACCAAGTTTATATGGCCTTTAAAAATCATTATTTCCATGCTAAACAACAGATATACAATTGGGCCATGCATCTTGCCATGCATTACAAATTTTATTCCCCATGGATAAAGAACACTAAAGCTCTATCAAGGGCACAAGACAAAGGAAAAATTATAAACAAAACTGTTTCCATCTTAGGCTTGAAAGACATCTTATAATAAAATCAAACTAGGCTGATTCCTACTTATTATTAAACCTCTGTTTCTCAGGGATTAAGATATACCCTACCTGTAACCTTAACTACATTGGTTCTTTACACCCTGTGCCAGGAAACAGCAACCATTCTGTTTCAAAAAGTTATTATGACCATCTATCATTATAACTGCCTTGCAACCAAGTCTTTGTTTAAGAAGGTTATTATAACCAACTAGTTATTCTTATGTTCTGCTTCAATAACCATACATAATTGCTTGCCAAAGCTCCCTCTTAGGAAACCACCTTCTCGGTGTTCAATGCTGATCTCTTGAACCGTGCCTTTAGAGGAAGGCAGCCCATGTACACAAATAAAAAAATGTTTGCTTTAAATAATTGTTTACTTTAGGTATTTTGGACACCATCTGGGTTCATGGTATTTCTCCTCAAATCTGTGGGATTAACAACCACAGACAATGTCTGCACATCTCCAAGCTCCTCTGTATTTCTCTTTAGTAACTATCTTTATTCCCTGTAACTATCTATATGTAACCTCATTGTACAGAGCACAAAACCCTGGAAATGTGGGGACCTATCCTCCAGACTAAAAGAGGAAGGGAATGAATACTAGGAAATATTAAAGTGGATAATGGAAATGCACTCAAGGTGAGGCATCTGAATAGTTAAGGTACTACAGAAAGCTTTGAGTTATCACTTGTTAACGTGAATGCTTATATGTGGTTTTGAAGGCTCCATTCATTTTCTTTTGGAGTACATGAACACTTCTGTACTTTCAGTTTGTGTTTTTGCTCTACTAAGTTTAGAAGAAAAAAACCTTAAGGTTTCAGTCATGTAAAAATAACTGGAGAGAAAACTTCATAGAACTAACCTCTCCAGGAAGGAGTACCTTTGTTGTTTGTACAGTGCAGAGTGATCAGCCTTTAAGCTATATATACACAAATAATAAAAATAGACTCAGCATGTGATAATTTATATATATATATATATATATATATATATATATATAATGTATGTATACACACACACACATACAGAAAAAGATGCTCCAGTTTCCATCTGCACCAAGGAACTGGCCCTGTGTCACAGCCCTCCACATGCCAATCCCGCCCAGACAAAGCTTGTACCCCAGGTGTGTTGACACACCCAAGCTCGCAGGTGAGACCACAACTACCACCCCAATACGTGGCCCAAGTAGGACCTGCCTAGGGCCCAGTAGATTCACACAATAATATGGTGAGACTTCAACACACTACTCTCAACAATGGACATATCATGGAAAAAGAAAATAAACAGAGACACAGTGAAACTAACAGAATTATGAAACAAATTGATTTAACAGATATCTATAGAACATTTCACCCTAAAACAAAAGAATATACCCTCTTCTCAGCACCTCATGGTTCCTTCTCCAAAACTGACCATATAATCAGACACAAAACAGGCCTCAACTGATACAAGAAGATTGAAATAATCCAGTGCATCCTATCAGATCACCATAGATTAAGGCTGGTCTTCAATAACAACAAAAACAGAAACCCCCAATCATATAGAAGCTGAACAACACAATGCAATTATAACTTAGGGAAGAAATAGAGAAAGAAATTAAAGACTTTTTTAAAATTTAATGAAAATGAAGGCACAACATACCCAAACTTATGGGACACAGTGAAAGCAGTGCTAAGAGGAAGACTCATAGCTCTGAGTGCCTCCATTAAAATATTGGAGAAAGCATAACACTAGCGTCTTAAGAATACATCTGAAAACTCTAGAACAAAAAGAAGCAAATACACCCCAGTGCAGAAGACAGCAGAAAATAACCAATCTCAGGGCTGATATTAACCAAGTAGAAACAAAAAGAACTATACAAAGAATCAACAAAACCAGGATCTGGTTCTTTGAGAAAAATTAACAAAATAGATGAGGGGAGGGGGAGGGGAAAGGGAGGCAGGATCAGATATGGGAGGAGATGGGGGAGAAGAACGGGGGGGGGGGTCAGAAAATTGAAAGGACTTGTGTAGCGGCAGGGGGTAGGGAACTGGGGGTAGCCACCAGAAAGTCCCAGATGCCAGGGAAGCAATAGGCTCCCATAACCCAGTGGGGATGACATTAGCTGAAATAGCCAACCAAGGGAAGAGAGAACCTGTAGAGACCATATCCAGAGGTTAGGCATGGCCCCCAGTTGAGGGATAGGGTAACCTACACATCTCAAAAATATTAACCCAGAATTGCACCTGTCTAAAGGAAACACAGGGACAAAGAGGGGAGTAGAGGCTGAAGGAAAGGTCATCCAGAGACTGCCCCACCTAGAGATCCATCCCATGTGCAGACACCAAACCCAGACACTATTGCTGGTGTCAAGAAGTGCCTGCTGACAGGAGCCTGATATAGCTGTTTTCCAAGAGGCTCTGCTAGAGCCTGACCAATACAGATGAGGATGCTCACAGCCAACCGTCAGACTGAGCATGGGGACCCCAATGGAGGAGTTAGGGGAAGGACTGAAGGAGCTGAAGGAGTTTGCAACCCCATAGGAAGAACAACAATATCAACCAACCAGACCCCCTAGTACTCCCAGGGACTAAAACAAGAGTACACATGGAGGGACCCATGGCTCTAGCTGCATAAGTAGCAGAAATTGCCTTATCAAGCATAAATGTGAGGGAAGGCCCTTGGTCCTGTGAAGGCTTGATGCCCCAGTATCGAGGAATGCTAGGGCAATGAGGCAGGAGTGGGTAGGTGGGTGGTTGAGGAAGCACCCTTATAGAAGTTGGGGGAAGGGAGATGGGATAGAGGGGTTGTCGAGGGGAAACCTGGAGGGGGATAACATTTGAAATGTAAATAAATAAAATAATCAATAAAAGTAAAATGAAAAAAGTACATAATAACAAAAAAGGAAAAAGAAAAGGTCCTGGCAACTAGAAGTGGGATATAGAAGGAGTTCAAAGGAGAGGACTGTGGAGAGGCTGGAGGTAGAAGGAGGAAGTAATATAATTTTATTTCAATTAAAAACATTTTTAAATATGCAAGATAATCAAGTAAACATACTTGAGGATGTAACTCTCAAAAAAAAAAATCTCCCCAGAATAAGTGTGATATATCCTCTTGATTAGCAATTTGGTCTAATCTATAATCCTGATAGGGGGTCCTATAAGGTATCAACTTTGCCCAAGACATTTAAGTTTCATGGGGAGAGTTGATAACTTGTTGTTATACCTGAGAACATTCAAATCCCCACTGAAAATGGGTAGCTTATCAAATAATGATCAAGCTTAGAAGTCATTAAGGGTGGTTCTCTCCCCTTCATAATCAGCTTTGGCCCGTACATCCTCTTTCCTTAATAACAGACAAATTTAAGAAAAATGTACTACCTTAGTTAGGGATTTATTGCTGTGAAGAGACACCATGACTATCTTAGTCAGGGTTTCTATTCCTGCACAAAACATCATAAACAAGAAGCAAGGTGGGGAAGAAAGAGTTTATTCAGCTTACACTTCCACATGGCTGCTCATCACTAAAGAAAGTCAGGACTGGAACTCAAGCAGGTCAGGAGGCAGGAGCTGATGGAGAGGCCACGGAGGAATGTTACTTACGGGCTTGCTCCTCCTGACTTTCTCAGCTTGCTTTCTTATAGAACCAGCCCAGAGACGGTACCACCCAGAATGGGCCCTTCCACCCTTGATCACAAATTCAGAAAATGCCTTACAGCTAGATCTCATGGAGGCATTTTCTCAAGGGAAGGAGGCTCCTTTCTCTGTGATAACTCTAGCTTGTGTCAAGTTAACACACACACACACACACACACACACACACACACACACACACACACAAAAAAAAAAACCAGCCAGTACAATGACCAAGGCAATTCTTATAAAGGCAAGCACGTAATTGGGCCTGGCTTACAGTTTCAGAGATTCAGCCCATTATCATCACAGCGGGAAGCATGATAGCATCCAGCAGACATGGCACTGGTGGAGCCCAGTCGAGAGTTCTACATCTTGATTGAAAGGCAGCCAGCAGAAGACTGTCTCTTCTACACTGGGTAAAGCTTGAGCATAGGACCTCAAAGCCCACCCCAACAATGACACAATTCCTCCAACAATGCTATACCTAATCCAACAAGGACACACATCCTAATACTGCCACTTCCTTTGGGCCAAGCATTCAAACACATGAGTCTAAGGGTCCAAAATTATTCAAACCTCTGCAGGTACATTTCAAAATTGCCCTTCTTAAAATGTGAAGTACTATGTGAAAGGAGAAAGAAAGAAAATACCTGGATGTTTCTCTTCTTATGCATTCTCCTCTTCCTGGTAACTGCCTAAATTTCAGTTGGCCTGCCCTATTATTTTTCTTTCTCAAATTCCAATAAAGCTGTTTTCTAGTTCCCTTGAGTCCCATTCTGAAATTCCCTTGTCTGCAAGACTAAGAAAACCTGCACGCACGCACACACACACACACACACACACACAGACCCTTAGTTTCTTGGTAACAAAACCAAGACTGTATCAGTAGGCTTAGTCCCTCCATTTGTCAATATTCTACCCTGCTGCTCAAGGTGAGCTGGGTATAATTAGAGTAATGACCTAGAACTTGAAGTTCCAGTACCAGGTTAAGGTGCAGAGGGGAAGGTGACTAAACTTTGTAAACTTTTAAACAATTTTAGCTCTTACAGCCTGGCCCTGCGACATTCATTGCTTCACACTGGGCTCCTTTTAGGTATTATGAGCTCAATGATTTCTCTCATTCATCTTCAGTTCATTACCTAGTATCCAAAGAAGATAATTCTTCTAAAGAGAGGTGACATGGAGACTGGCATAGATTTTTAAGGTCACACAGACCTTGATATGAATATCTTCTAATAAATGAATTAAGTTTAACTTTTGGAATTTTATTTAATGCAGGCCAACCTCATTTACTCATTTAATGAAATGGGGATAATAGCTACTTTATAGAGGTCTTACGAAAATGCATTATAATATAATGTCAAATATCTGAAAAACAATAAAAATTCCTACTGCTTGTTATATTAATTCTGGTCCAGGATCTTAGCTGAACGGAGAGAAACCAATTCTTGAATACCATTTCATGAAATGACTTTTTAAAAAAGAATCTCCATCACATAACCTTCAATCTGACACTCTCAACTACAATGCACTGGGTTTCAATATATGCAAAATCTTTCCTTGTGGACCATTCTGTGCTCATCTTCCCCAGGGATGGCTCATTTTTCCTCTGGCAAGTGTGTGCTACAACTCAAAGTTGGATGTATAAATATGTCTGGTGATAGGGTGGCCCCTGTGGCTCCTGGGACATTCTATGAGCTGTAAATACTCAGCAGGATGGCATTGGAATTATTACCAAATGTCAGCATGAATACATGAAGGTACGACTTCCCTGAGTCAGAAAAAATGAAACTATAAATCAAAGACCCTGGAGTAAAATTATTGAAATTGCTCTGCCCTTCACATGTGGGGGTGGTCAGCCATTGTGATAATAAATTGATCCACTTGAAATCCCAAAGAAGGAGTTTTTACCTCAAAGGACATAAATTCAGTTACACCTCCTGCCTTTCTAAATAGTATTCCACTGGCAAAGTGCAAATAAACTTTTAGAAATTAGGCACTTAATGACTGAATTTGAATCGAGATGTTCCTATAAGCTCCATATCCATTGGCTTTAGTTCATCTTGAGAAATGTGAATTTAGAAACATAGCTGGAGCCTTCTCTGGCATACAAATAATTCAATTTACATCTTTTTATCACAGCTACAGTTATACATTATTTTTCTCTCATTCACCAAGGACAATACATAGAGCTACAATTGAAAGGCAGTTTGTCTAAACACTATTACTAGTCAGGAAGGTCACTATGTGCTTAGCATCATTGGGTTCCCAGAACAGGAACTAGGAGTACCCCTCAGTGGTACTACACATGCTTAGCATGCCCAGATTCTGTGTCTATCCCCAGCAACAGAGAAACAAATACATAAAAGTTTACAAAATACTTGCATGCCCCAGAATATGTTATACCCAGAGTGTTTGTGTCTCTTTAAAAAAAATGGACAAACATATTTAGGAAGCTCAAAGTCTCCTGGAAGGTCACTAGAAACAGAACAGAAAACACAGGACTGTAACAAGATGCATCCTGCTATTTGAAATAGAGGTGTGTCAAGGCTAAATAATGAGATGAGAATAAAAGACCCAGGGTGTTGGCAGGCTCTTTCTTTTCAATGATTTTGAATTAAAAAGCCACACTCCACAGATGGGTCTGGCTGCATATAGGAACCTCATAGAGAATTCTACTCTTAAGTTTTGAATCAGAATGTATTATACAGTATATACACATTTATACCACTGAAAACCAGGGTAGTAGACATCCTCTACTATGCTTCACTTTTGGCTTTGATTGGGGAAACAGAAAGGAAAATTGTTCTGTCCTTTCAACATTTTAATCAATGAGCTGTCCAAGTCACCATTGTAGAAATAACTATTAACTGGGCTTAATTAATAACCTTCTGAGTTATCTGCTGGTGGAACAAAGAGCTTTCCTTCAAGGTCATAGGGTATCAGCCATTAAAACGTTTTGCCAAGAAAAAAAAATAGAGTATTTTCTCCTAATTACCAAAATTACTGTAATTCACAGAATAATCTGAAACAGCTGGTTATCTGTTTAGGAGACAATTTCACACCATCACATAAAACCAGGGTGCCAAGATCTCTGCATCTGTACTGACCCAGGGTTGGAACAGCTAGTAGACTGCCATCTACAAAGGATCCAGCCTGCCCGTGCCAATTTGTGTACCTCACAGTAGGAATGTTTCAGACTTCTAGACAGTGAAACTGCAGAGCAATTTTCAAGGTCTTCCTATGAAATTTTTCACTTTTTTCTATAACCAGAAGGAAAAATTAGTAATTCTCCATGTCTTAAAAATCCAAGGATTCATGATTTTTTTTTAAGTCTTCAGTCAGGAGAAATTAGACATTTTGTATCAAATAATGATAGGTTTTGCAGTTTCTGAAGCTCTTGAACTCTTTTCATACCTAGATATCACTAAGGCGAGTTTGTCACTTGGACAGTGACTGGTAAATATAGAAGGCTGCTGCTTTGGTTTGCAGTGCTTATTGGCACTATACAGCAGTATTTTGACAGGTATGCCCATGTAGTCAAAAGCCTTGTTCTCAACTCCCAAAGAAAATGTTATGAAAGGTACTGGATGCAAAACCTGCAGCGAGGGAGCTCCTGAAGAGGCTGCAGGGAAGCGGGGAGAAGTCAGAGCTGAGAGGCAGGAGTTGCTTATCCCACGATGACACTGGGGAATGATAGTTAATCACAACTATCTTACTTATGTGATGTAGAAATACATAAGCTATAGGTGCCTGCCCCTCAGGAACTATACTAATTATATAAATTGGGTGAGAATACCCACTTAGAGCCATAATGGACATTCTTAGCCCACCAGCTCCAAAATGAAAACATGGAGACTTATATTTACTTATGAATTCTATGCCTTCTCTTATTCTTGTTCCCAATTAGCTCTTAAACTCTGTTCCGCCATGTGGCTCCTTAGTTACTTCTCCTTTTGTTGCAGTCTGATTCTTCCTCTACCTCTGGCTTGTGAATTCACTCATGGTACTCCCTCCCAAGGTTTATAACTCTTCAGAAGTTCCACCTTCAAATTCCTACCTCTGCTACAGGTTTTTTAATGAATCAATCTTAAGGTGTCAGGGGTGTTTACAAAGCATGATGTAGCTGTATGAATAACAATATCCAAGTCCAGTCCAGCCTGCCTTCAACTCTCTGCTGGCACAGAAATCAGAATAAGGATAATACAAAGATGATCTTTAATAGAAAGTAGGGGAAGGTTGGAGGGCAGAAATGAGGAAGGAATTGAAAAGGGAGGAAAGAAACGAGGGAGACAGAGACAGACAGTGATGTCTCAGTAGGGCAACTACTAGGAAGAGACAGGAGTCCAGCTCACCCATACAGTCACTCTGAAAATATCCTTGTATATTCCCAGGTGTCTGAGTATAGCACTGTAGAAGGCTCCAGTTCTACACACAGTCTCTACATCCTCAAAGTGGACATGCTTACAAGTTCTGTATATATATTATCATACAACCATACATGCAAATCACACAAAAATTATTTCACAAGCACATATTCTTATACCCCAACACACATTCCCAATCAACATATACACCCTGGAATGCATATAACTCCTCACATATGGTTATACCCTCACAGGTGATTATGTTGGTACCATGACATGGGTAATAAGGAGCTCTACTTTCACAGTAAAGAACTCTAAGCTTTTGTGCCAAATTTTATCCTGTCTATAAGAAATGCAGAGAAAGAGGATGGAGCAGAGACTGAGGGAATGGCCAACCAATAACCAGCCCAACTTGAGACTCATCCCATGGGCAAGCACCAAACCCTGACACTATTCATGATACTCTGTTATGCTTGCAAACTGGAGTCTAGCATAGTTGTCCTATGAGAGTCTCTACCCAGCAGCTATCCTAGACAGATGCAGACACCCACAGCCACACAGTGGATAGAGTTTGTGAACTTTTATGGAAGAATAGGGGGAAGGATTGCAGATGAAGGGCCCCAACTCAACAAGACAGATTCCATCTTGTAACCAGACCTCCATTTTATATACTGGGCCCTGTCCTCAGGTTAAACTCTAATTACTGGAAAAACAACAAACTGTTCCAGGAAGGAAACACCCTACATACAAGTCACAAGCAGGAAAATTCCTAGCATTTCAGAGGCTATAGATAGATATAAATAGATATTGATAGATATAGATAGATTGCTTAAGCCAACTAAAATCATTGTTAGCTAGTCATGTAACTACCAAGTTGGTAAGACCCTCACCCTGCTGTAAAAGCAATAAAAAGACTGAACCTTAGGTGCTCGGGGCCTTCTACACGATCCCACTGTGTCAGAGGAGCTTGAGGGTCAGAACTTGAGCTTGAATAAAGACTCTTTGCTTGTGCATAACTCCTAGAAGTCTTTGGGGACCCTAAGATCTGAGCATAACAGCTGGACCCAAAGAGGATAGGAACTCCACAGAAAGACCAACTGAATCAACTCACCTGGATCCTTGGGGCTCTCAGAGGCTGAATCACCAACCAAAGAGCATACACAGGTAGACCTAAGACTTAGGGATGAAAGACACCAAGATCATCATAGGGAAGAGAGGCCCTTTAGTCTTGCAAACTTTATATGCCCCAGTACAGGGAATGCCAGGGCCAAGAAATAGGAATGGGTGGGTAGGGGAGCAGGGCAGGGGGGAGGGTATAGTGAACTTTCAGGATAGCATTTGAAATGTAAATAAAGAAAATATCTAGAAAAAAGAAAAAAGAAAGAGAAGAAAAGCAAGAAAGAAAAGAAAAGAAAGAAAGAAAGAAAGAAAGAAAGAAAGAAAGAAAGAAAGACAGACAGACAGACAGACAGACAGACAGACAGACAGACAGAAAGAAAGAAAGAAAGAAAGAAAGAAAGAAAGAAAGAAAGAAAGAAAGAAAGAAAGAAAGACGCCAAGACTTTCTAGATGCTGCAGAACTCACAGAGACTGGGGCAGCATACACAGGTCCTACACAGGTCTAAGCCAGATAATTTCCCAACACTGAAAGGGGAAGTGGATACATGTCTCTGCCCCTAACCCAGAAGCTATGTCCAACTGATAGCCACTTGAAAAGGAAATATTAGTTTTCTCTACCTGATTTGGGTATACAAACCACACTTAAGGGCAGGTCTCTTCCCCAGGAATAGATTCTCAACACAAACTTAATGGTATTTTTGTTGAAGGTTTTGTCTCATAATGCTTTGTCTGGGTTTTTCATTTTTATCCTACAGATCATTATTTATATATTATGCTGTTGTTTTTTTTCTTCAGCTAATTTTCCCTCATTTGTTTTATCCTGTTCTAGTTTGCTTTTATTTTATTTGTATTATAAATTTTTAAATGCCTGTTCATATTCTAATGAAAGAAAATGTTGATTTGAGTGGGTGGAGGAAGTGGGGAGACTTTTGGGGGAGTTGTGAGAGGAAAAGCCATAATCAGAATATATTATATGACCAAAATCTATTTTTTATAAAAATAAAAATAAAAGCACTCATATAAAGTGCTTTAAAATGTATTCTGAAAGTATATTGAGTTCTCTGTGACTTAGTTAGAATCTTTAAAAAAAAAAAGAAAATTATATGAGCTGAAGCTAATATAACCCTGTATGCAGTGAAGCTCCTTCCAAATTATTAATCAAACACAGGTTTACAATTTTCCTGCTTCTTAAAAGGGAGATAGGTGGAGGGATGTGTTCTCCAGTGTTCTCTTAGTGACTTTGTCATGCTTTCAATGGTGCCCCCAAGCTACAATTGCTCACTCTTTCCTTCCTGAGTGAATGATTTATTAAAAATAATAAAAATAATAATTCTTAATAAATAGTAATGTTATGAACAAATCTTTTGTTCAACTGGGTTTAGGTTTTCTTGATTTGTTTACATACTCTTATGATAAGAAAGAATCTCTTTTCCCTTCAGTTGCTGAAGACAATACCAGTGCAACTTACTGAATATGGAGAAGTTGAGCTGGTGCCTATAGAGAGTGTCTATAGTAGAGGAAGGTTTTTTTGTCTGCTACCAAAAGAAACACACCAAACCAGTCAGCCACAAAACCTATGATCTACAATGGTGTAGTTGTACCATGCCTGTAAGATATGCTAGAGCAATGGTGGCTCAAAACTTGTGTGAGTAACCATCAAATATCTGATTTGACTTTAGGCCTACTCCATGAGATGGAACACATATTTAACACTGCTTGGGTAACCAAGTACCCAAAACTATATAGCCCAGGAACCTAGGATAAAACCAAATACTAAAAAATTTTAAAATTAAAATGTATCAATAAAATGACTCCTTATAACATTCTGCTATATTAATAAATCAGTGCTTTTCTTTACCATCATCAGAAAAACTTCCTCCTACGGCAGATGGGAACAAATACGGAGAGACCCACAGCTGGACTTCATACAAGGAATCTGAGAGCTTGGATCACTCAGCCCTAAACAGTATGACTATCAAACCCCTTCCATCTGGGCTCAGGAGACCCTATAGAGGAGGAGGCTGAAAAAGTATAAGAGCCAGAGAGGATGAAGGACACCAAGAAAAGAAGATCTTCTAAATCAACATGATCAAAGTTTATAGTAACTCAGAGACCGAAGCAGCGTGATCGGAGCCTGCACAGGTCCTCTGCCAAGGACCAGACTCAGCTTGGAGAGGTGTTCTGAGGAATGGGTGTCTGGGAGCTACAAAGGACTGGAAGCCAAATCATGAGTTAAAGCTGGCAGCCTATGCTCTGCTCAAGACAGCTTTCCAGCCTGCTTTCTCTCTGTTCTGCTCTCTTTCTCTCTGATCTGCTTTCTCTGTAGATTTCCAGACAGCTTACTTCCTCTATTTTGTTTGAGACAATTCTTTAAGCAATTTTCTCTTACTATTCTAAAAAAAATTCTCTGGATAGCTCATCTCCTGCAAATTGTAAACCCAATCTTTTATTTTACCTATCAATCGCGTCATTTACTCCAGGTTTCATTATCTTATGAATCAGCATCCTGTGACCCAGCCCTTTAATTCTTATGAGACAGCAAGCACACATTTTCTTTTAATATTACAAAAAGAATTCAGAGATCCACCTGCCTCTGTTAAACACAGACAATAAGCTAGCTGGATCAGACCCATGTCCTCTAGGTATACTGAATTACAACTAGGGTCTATTATATCAGAGAACATAGGCTCTCTTTTTCAAGTTAAAACATGGACTCAGATGGAAACTGAAGGACAATTCCATTAGCGGGGGATGGCAGGGGAGAGAGGGAGAGAACAGAAAAGGCAATCCATAGATCTTGATTGCATCATAGAACAGCATCTTGGTAGATGCTCAGAAATGGAAAAGAGCAAGAGAGAGAGAGAGAGAGCCATGCTTCTTGAGTCAGAGGTCAAAAAATCAGGCAGGCTCAGCAATGGAGGCCTTTCAGGAGATAAATTGGTTGGGTGCTAGAAGAAAAGAAAATTATGCTTTCTCAGTTAGAACTGAGACAATTGGAAAGACTTAGCAGTGAGGCTCTGTAAGCACCTGAATCTAGACAGGTAACAGTTGGATAATATGGTAGTTCTAATTTGGGTTTTTTTTAAGAAAACACTTCATTGATTTTTCTGCATTCCCACCTAAGCCTCTTTTCTCCAATCTCTGCAGTCTAATATTTTTTGTTTATTTACTTGATGATACCCTTTCTGACTAAGATGAGCACAGCCTCTTATAGAGGTCATAACAGATTGACATTTGGAATTTTAAATTTTGCTTTATTTAGGAAAATTTGTAAAAATTGGTTCTATATGAAATTCTGAGCTTGTCAGTGGCTGTAGAGAGCTATTTAGAGGGAAAAGGAAAGGTAAAGAGGAATCTCATTAGACAAATGCAGCAGCATTCTTGCTGGAGGGCAGGTCAAAGTGCTAATACACTCAGCATGGTCAGACACTAAGGACAGAGGCCTTTTCCTGAACTAATTCAGTGAGAATCAAGAGAAAATCAGATTCCACTAGAACATAATATGAAGTTCAAGGTCAGGTTCTATAAGGAAGGACCAGAATAGACTGACAAAGATTTTTCAAGGAGAGTCTTGTCACCATTACAAAGAAGAATGACTTTGCTCTCTTAAATCACTAGTAGATCTCTTCATTACTGTTATGTCCTATTCTATCATCATGAAAGCAATTATGTCATCCACTACTCAAGACAAGCTGCTCAATATTAGGGTAGAAGAAAATGCCTTCCATTCATCACAGTATCCACCTCATCACCAGCATCCAGGCACCTCTAACATCTTCTGGGGTGAAAGTCCTAATTCTCCAGAACCTCATAATTTAACTGTATTTGAGAAGGGGATGTTAATAATCTAATTGTGACCACTTGGGAAAGCACAGGTCGCAGAAGCAGCAGAGCTACAGAGGCAGGGTCCTTCAGGCCTAGGTCTGCCACCAGGAGGTGGAACTGATGTTTGGTCCTCTGTGCACCTACCCTGCCAGAGTTGAGCTTGCCAGCAGGGAGTGCTCTGACCCTGGGACTCAGGGGTGATCACCATTTTCTCCATGGTGACTCTCTAAGGTGGGTCCACTTGGGAAAGCACAGGCCGCAGAAGCAGCAGAGCTTCAGAGACAGGGTCATAAGGGCATAATTCGGCAGCCAGGATGTGGGACTGTTCTGCAGCCCTCTGTGCACTGGTCTTTCCAGGAGAGAGCTGGTCTCCCAGGAGTGCTAACACCGACTTACAGACTCAAAGGAAGAACAAGCTCCTGCCAGAGACAACAATAACATCTAACACCAGAGATTACCAGATAATGAAAGGCAAACACAAGAATCTTACCAACGGGGGTTGGGGGGAGTATAGGGAACTTTTGGGATAGCATTTGTAATGTAAATAAAGAAAATAATAAAAAAAAATACAGAAAAAAATAATCAAGCAAATAAATAAATAAATAAAAAAGAAACTTACCAACACAAACCAAGGCTACTTGGCATCATTGAACCCAATACTCATGTCACAGAGAGTCCTGGATACCCCAACATATGGGAAAAAGAAGATTCAGATTTAAAATCATATCTCATGATGCTGGTAGAAGACTTTAAGAAGGACATTAATAACTCCCTTAAAGAAATACAGGAGAACACAGCTAAACAAGTAGAAGTCCTTAAAGAGGAAACACAAAAATCCCTTAAAGAATTACAGGAAACAACAACAAAACAGGAGAAAAAATTGAACAAAATCATCCAGGATCTAAAAATGGAAGTAGAAACAATAAAGAAATCACAAACGGAGACAACTCTGGAGATAGAAGTTCTAGGAAAGAAATCATGAGCCATAGATGCAAGCATCAGCAACAGAATACAAGAGATGGAAGAGAGAATCTCAGGTGCAGAATATTCCATAGAAAACATGGACTCAACAATCAAAGAAAATGCAAAATGCAAAAAGATCCTAACTCAAAACATCTAGGAAATCCAGGACAAAATGAGAAGACTAACCCAAGGATAATAGGTGTAGATGAGAATGAAGGTTTTCAATTTAAAGGGCCAGTAAATATCTTCAACAAAATTATAGAGGAAAACTTCCCTAAAGAAAGAGATGCCCATGAACATACAAGAAGCCTACAGAACTCCAAATAGAAAAAGAAAAGAAATTCCTCCCGACACATAATAATCAGAACACCAAACACACTAAACAAAGAAAGAATATTAAAAGCAATAAGGGGAAAAGGTCAAGTAATATATAAAGGGAGACCTATTAGAATTACACCAGACTTCTCACCAGAGACTATGAAAGCCAGTAGAACCTGGTCAGATTTAATACAGACGCTAAGAGAACACAAATGTCAGCCCAGGCTACTATACCCAGCAAAATTCTCAATTACGATAGATGGAGAAACTAAATTATTCCAAGACAAAACCAAACTTTCAAAATATCTTTCCACAAATCCAGCCCTTCAAAGGATAATAAAGTGAAAACTCCAACACAAGGAGGGAAACTATGCCCTAGAAAAAAACAAGAAAATAATCTTTCAACAAACCTGAAAAAAGATAGCCACATGGACAGAATTCCAGCTCTAACAACAAAAATAACAAGAAGCAAGAATGATTTTTTCTTAATATCTCTTAATATTAATGGACTTAATTCCTCAATAAAAAGACATAGACTAACAAACTGGCTACATAAAGAGAATCCAACATTTTGCCGCATACAAGAAACCCACATCAGGGAAAAAGACAGACACTTCCTCAGAGTAAAAGGCTGGAAAACAATTTTCCAAGCAAATGGTCCAAAAAAACAAGCTGGAGTAGCCATTCTAATATCAAATAAAATTGGCATTCAATCTAAAGTTATCAAAAAAGACAAAAAAAGAACACTTCATACTCATCAAAGGTAAAATCTACCAAGGTGAACTCTCAATTCTGAACATCTATGCTCCAAATGCAAGGGCATCCACATTCATTAAAGAAATTTTAGTAAAGCTCAAAGTACACATTGCTCCACACACAATCATAGTGGGAGACTTCAACACCCCACTCTCATCAATGGACAAATCCTGGAAACAGAAAATAAACACAGACACATTGAAACTAACAGAAGTTATGAAACAAATGTATATAACAGATATCTACAGAATATTTTATCCTAAAACAAAAGGAAATAACTTCTCAGCACATGAGAGTATCTTTTCCAAAATTGACCATATAATTAGTGACAAAACAGGCCTCAACAGATACAAAAATTTTGAAATTGTTCCATGCATCTTATCAAATAACAACAGACTAAGGCTGATCTTCAATAACAACATAAATAATAGAAAGCCCACAAACACGTGGAAGCTGAACAACACTCTACTTAATGATAACGTGGTCAAGGAAGACATAAAGAAAAAAATTAAAGACTTTTTAGAGTTTAATGAAAATGAAGCCACAACATACCCAAACTTATGGGAAACAATCAAGGAAAACTCATAACTCAGAGTTCCTTCAAAAAGAAATTGGAGTGAGCATACACTAGCAGCTTGACAGCACACCTAAAAGCTCAAGAACAAAAGGAAGCAAATTCACCCAAGAGGAGTAGACAGCAGGAAATAATCAAACTCAGGGGTGAAATCAACCAAGTAGAAACAAAAAGAACTATACAAAGAATCAAACAAACCAGGAGCTGGTTCTTTGAGAAAATCAACAACAGATAAACCCTTAGCCAGACTAACTAGAGGGCACAGGGACAGTATCATAATTAACAAAATCAGAAATGAAAAGGGAGACATAACAACAAAATCTGAGGAAATTCAAAAAAAAATCATCAAATCCTTCTACAAACCCTATACTCAACAAAACTGGAAAACCTAGATGAAATGGACAATTTTCTAGACAAATGCCAGGTACGAGATTTAAATCAGGATCAGATTAATGATCTCAATAGTCTCATATCCCATAAAGAAATAGCAGCAGTCATTAATAGTCTCCCAACCATAAAATGAAAAAAAAAAATCCCAGAACCAGATGGATCTAATGCAGAGTTCTGTCAGACCTTCAAAGAAGTATTAATTCCAATATTCCTCAAACTATACCACAAAATAGATACAGAAGGTACTCTACCCAATTCATTCTATGAAGCTACAATTACTCTGATACCTAAACCACACAAAGACCCAACAAAGAAAGAGAACTTCAGACCAATTTCCCTCATGAATATCGATGCAAAAATACTCAAAAAATTCTTGCAAAGTGATTCCAAGAACACATCAAACAATCATCCATCATGACCAAGTAGGCTTCATCCCAGGGATGCAGTGATGTTTCAATATATGGAAATCCATCAATGTTATCCACTACATAAACAAACTCAAAGACAAAAACCACATAATCACCTCATTAAAAAGCCTTTGACAAAATCCAACACCCCTTCATGATAAAAGTCTTGGAAAGATCAGGAATTCAAGGCCCATACCTAAACATAATAAAAGCAATCTACAGCAAACCAGTAGCTAACATCAAATTAAATGGAGAGAAGATGGAAGCAATCCCACTAAAATCAGGGACTAGACAAGACTGTCTACTTTCTCCCTACCTATTCAA
>NC_034602.1:17244060-17245855 GCF_900095145.1 Mus pahari
GGAAGAGCCTCAAAGATATGGGCACAGGGGAAAAATTCCTGAACAGAACACGATGGCTTGTGATGTAAAATCAAGAATCGACAAATGGGACCTCATAAAATTGCAAAGCTTCTGTAAGGCAAGACACTGTCAATAAAACAAAAAGGAAACCAACAGATTTGGAAAAGTTCTTTGACAATCCTAAATCCGAAAGGGAGCTAATATCCAATATATACGAAGAACTCAAGAAGTTAGACTCCAGAAAACCAAATAACCCTATTAAAAAATGGGGTACAGAACTAAACAAAGAATTCTCAACTGAGGAATACCGAATGGCTGAGAAGTACCTAAAAAAAATGTTCAACATCCTTAATCATCAGGGGAATGCAAATCAAAATAGTCCTGAGATTCCACCTCACACCAGTCAGAATAGCTAAGATCAAAAGCTCAGGTGACAGCAGATGCTGGCAAGGATGTGGAGAAAGAAGAACACTAATCCATTGCTGGTGGGATTGCAAACTGGTACAACCATTCTGGAAATCAGTTTGGTAGTTCCTCAGAAAATTGGACCCAGCTTTGTAACTCCTGGGCACATACCCAAAAGATGCTCCAACTTATGTCAAGGACACATGATCCACTATGTTCATTGCAGTTATATTTATAGTAGCCAGAAGCTGGAAAGAACCCAGATGTCCCACAACAGAGGAATGGATACCGAAAATGTGGTACATTTACACTATGGAGTACTACGCACCTATTAAAAACAATGAATTTATGAAATTCTTAGACAAATGGATGAATCAGGAGGATATCATTCTGAGTGAGGTAATCCAATCACAAAAGAACACACATGATATGCACCCACTGATAAGTGGATATTATCCCAGAAGCTCAGAATACCCATGATACAATTTGCAAAACACATGAAACTCAAGAAGGAAGACCAAAGTGTGGATACTTTGATCCTTCATAGAAGGGGGAACAAAATTCCCATGGAAGAAGTTACAGAGACTGAAGTTCAGAGCAGAGATTGAAGGAATGACCATCCAGATACTGGCCCACCTGGGAATCCATGCTATAAATAACCACAAAACCCAGACACTATTGCAGATGCCAACAAGAGCTAGCTGAGCGTAGCGTGATAAAGCTGTCAGGCTCTGCCAGTGCCTAGCAAATACAGAAGTGGATGCTCACAGCCATTCATTGGACAAAGCACAAGGTCCGCAATGAAGAAACTAGAGAAGATATCAAAGGAGATGAACAGGTTTTCAGCCGCATAGGAGGAACAATAATATGAACTAACCAGTATCCCCCAGAGTTGCCTTTGACTAAACCACCAATCAAAGAAAACAAATGGTGGGACTCGAGGCTCTAGCTGCATATGTAGCAGAGGATGGCCTAGACTGCCATTAATAGGAGGAGAGGTCCTTGGTCCTGTGAAGGTTTTATGCCCCAGTATATGGGAATGCCAGGGCCAGGAAGCTAGAGGGGGTAGGTTGGGGAGCAGTGGGAAGGGGGAGTGGATAGGGGATTTTCAGAGGGGAAACTAGGAAAGTGGATAACATTTGAAATGTAAATAAAGAAAATATCTAACAAAATAATAATGGAAATGTCTGCTGAGATGTTGAGAGTGCTAATGCATTCTAACTGGTGTCCTTATAATAAGAGCTAACCAGGCACAAAAACATGAAGAGAGAAGATCATGGAAAGATTGAGGGAGAAGTGACTGTCTATACTGGCTAGCTTTGTGTCAACTTGACACAGCTGGAGTTATCACAGAGAAAGGAGCTTTAGTTGGGGAAATGCCCCCATGAGA
>NC_034602.1:17251602-17262924 GCF_900095145.1 Mus pahari
AGAGAGAGAGAGAGAGAGAGAGAGAGAGAGAGAGAGAGAGAGAGAGAGAGAAGATATTTGAACAAAAGCAAGTTAAGGAGAATAAGCTTTATTTTAGTTCACAGTTGCAGATTAAAGACCAACATGCCAGGGAAGTAAAGTCACCAGGAGATTCAAGAAGCTGGTCCCATTACATCCCTAGTCAGAACAGAGGTATGAATGCATTCTATGCTCAGCTTACCTTCTCCACTTTTATATCTTAAGGTCCCCTATGCAGAGAACGATCTTGTTCACAATTAAAGTAGATTAAAGTAGATCTTCCTATATCAAATAAATTAACCAGTCCCTTGCTGACATTCTCAGAGGTTAATCCTAATCTAGACAATTCTTCACAGGTGTGCCTGGAAGTTTGCCTCCTACTTGTCCAGTTGAAAATACTCTCTATCACACAGTTCTACAGTGTTTTTATCTTGGCCTGATGGGTTTTGAGTTTGTCCTAAACTTTCTTTTTTATTTCATATTTTTTATTAGATACTTTTAAAATTACATTTCAAATGCTATCCCAAGAGTTCCCTATACCCTCTCCCGCCCCTGCTCCCCTACCCACCCACTCCCACTTCATGGCCCTGGCATTCCCCTGTACTGGGACATATATAATTTGCAAGACCAAGGGGCCTCTCTTCCCAATGATGGCCGAAGATGGCCTAAACTTTCTTTATTCTCTTCCCATTATTCCCTTTTAGATTGATCATTTTATTATGCATCCATTTTTATTAAAACTTTATTATAAAGAACTTTCAAATAAAAAATAACATTATGTGGACATTTCTATCCTACACCATTGTAAAATATATAGCTTTCTTTTGTATTATACACATGTTCACAACTGCTTCTTTATGTTTTTCCTTTTTATTTTACTGTTTTTATTTTTTGAGATTATAATGTAATTACAATATTTCTATCTCTTTTCTCCACTCTCTAAACTCTCCCATATACTTCTTCCTACCCTCCTTCAAATTCATGGCCTTTGTTTATTGTTATTCCATCATTTATATATATACATATGTATTCCTAAACAAAACTGCTCAGTCTGGGTAATGTGGTCCATATGTTTTCAGTGCTGGCATTAGAGAACCAATTATTGATGTATTCTTTCAGGGGAAGACTATTCCCCCATTTCTGGCCTTTTTCAGTTGCTTACAATTCTTGTTGTAGGCTTGAAGCTATGTGGGCTTTTCCCCATTCACTTTAGCATACCTATTAGAATCATCATGCTTCAGTTCATGATTGGATAATCATATTGATGAGATGTTATGGATGTAGCTTCTGACATTGCTAGGAGAAACAATCTCACAGCAAACTCTTGAGTTATCTGGCTCTTTCATTCTTTCTACCACCTATTCTGCAATTTTGCCTGAACTTTACATGACTTTTGTTGTAAATCTATCAAATGGGACTGGACTCCACAATTTTTCATTTTGATTGTTTGTGATTTTCTATAGTGGTCTTCATTCTGTGGGAAAGAGAAGTTTCCTTGAATGAGAGGTAAAGACTGCATTTATCTGTGAGTATAAGGACAAATGTTTGTAAATTGTCGTGAGGTTTTATGCTTACTTGGTAAATTATTTATTGTAGAGTCTCCTCCAAGAACCGTGACCTCACTAACAACGAGTGGTTAGCTAGTTTTCCAGTACAAGGTATAGTTTACCTCTTGTTGAGTTGTTCTTACATCTACTTAGAGATCTGTCAGTTACCATCAAGGTGTGCACACCACTACACCCTTAAAGTTATCATACCATGCTGGTAATTAATGTGCTTCACAGCTGTCATAGCTGGGTAGGATTGTTGGTTGCCTCCCTGCTTTGAAAGCTTATATGGTACCTTCTGGTATCATGAAAGCTAGTCCTTGGGGAGGTGTTATTCTGGTCAGTTCCAGATCAGAGCCCTCTGGGCCCTCTTTCTGAAATACGTGTTGTCTTCAGCAATAAGGGCTACCTTCACCTCTAGGGAATAACCAAAAGTAACGGCAGTAGCTATATGCTTTGAGAGTCTTTTAGACAGCCCAGATCAACAACTCAAAAGACGCCCTCTCCTATCTAGAAATGGAGTTTTTGTTAGATGGTCTTTGGCCTTTGGAGGGCACACTGTCAGCCCAGAAGAGAACATTCATTGAAACTATATATGTATATTTATACAGTGAATTATGTATATTACAGCTGGAGTTTTACCCTTGAAATTTTCTTTTATTACTTATAAAATGAGATAGTTTAAATTTAATATTTCTTATTCTTCACGCGATATCAAAGAATGTCATGTATGCTAATTTTCTTGGCTTTATCACAGAGCTTCATACAAAATAATTGATTGTCAAATAATTAATTAGTTTTTTAAAATACTTTCTCATATCCAAGGAGCTGAAGGGGTCTTCAACCCTATAGGTGGAACAACAATATGAACTAACCAGTACCCACAGAGTGCGTGTCTCTATCTGCATATGTAGCAGAAGATGGCCTAGTCGGCCATCATTGGGAAGAGAGGCCCCTCGGTCTTGCAAACTTTATATGCCCCAGTACAGGGGAACACCAGGGCCAAGAAGGGGGAGTGGGTAGGTAGGGGAGTGGGGGGAGGTATAGGGGACTTTCAGAATAGCATTTGAAATGTAAATGAAGAAAATACTAAATAAAAAATTGGAAAATAAAATAAAATAAAACACTTTCTCCTCATATAGCTTTTTTAAAACAACCTTTTTGGATTGAATTGTAATAGTTTTATTTCAAGCCTGTCCCATAATGCATAAGGTGGGCAAAATTATCTACCTGGTACTCAGGGATGAAAGCTGGGTTGGTTTTGCCTGTTTGCATATATTCATCATATTCTCATGCCTTGAACTCTGTATGATTCTATCAAGATAGATCCCTGGAAGAAGAAACACTGGTTTAAAGGATTTATCTCTATACAACTATCCTGGATATGGGACCTGTTGTTTTGAGATTGCCTTTGGACTTCCATTTCTTTCTTTTAGATGAACTCTTTCCCAAGCTGCTCCTCAGGCTCTAAGTTTATCCTCCCAATAGTGTTATGCAAGTTCATAAAATAGCTTAATTATATATGCACACATATGTAATACATGTATGTATATAAGTACATGCACGTATATCCATATATATTTTTGCATCTACATGTGTGTGTATAACTGAATCCTACTAAGACAGATATAGATTCAGTTTGAGAAGTAGTGACACTTGCTTAAATGCAGAAATTCAAAAATATGACAATCAAATATAAAATCATTCCTTTCTTTTCCTTCTTCTTAGGAATCCAGAATGAATGCAGTTTTTAGGCTGCAGAGAAATCAGAATGCAGTAACCTGGCAACAGAGCCCTGTAGAGATGCTCCTCTTTGGGAGTGACTTCCCCTTTCCCCTTCCATATGAGCACTGAGAAAAGTCCGGGTAGGGCATGGCGACACTAGTCTAGAGAAAGACCTCACAAGCCCTCACGGAGGGAGCTGTTTTCCTAGCCATGTACACTTTTGTCATACAGCCTCCTAGTTCCTCAGCAGTCATTGTGCCCAAACTAAGAGGGAAGAGGATGGGAATCCTCTCATCATGTGTTTCATGAGCGTCTGAAGAGCTCCTGCCACAGTGAAGGGACAGCTGCATTGCTATTGTTGGGAATAGAGATTAATCATTCATGACTGACAGGTTTTGCTCTTCCACAGCCAGTACAAACAGTTCCTTGGGGTATGTGGCATTTTAACAGATGTTTGCTAGGATGACATACTGGTAAAGATAATGCATTTGTGATTTTTCCATCTCCATCAAACTAAACTTAGAATTCTCTAGAAACCTTTTTTTTTTTTAATCTCTCCAGCAAGAAATTAATGATTTGTAAATTTTGTGTAGCAACAGTAACAAAAATCTATCTGTGAGTGACTTAGGCCATGTAAATTTTCTTGGACCACAGTGGAATTGTACCCCAGCAAGTTCAATTAATTTTTACTGTGCACCTTCATGAGCTGGATTCCATGCACTATAGAAGGAGACGCAAGTCCTTTAGAAACAGAAGTGGGAAGAAGGTACATTAACCAGGTCCTGGGACATGGAACAGGTGCTTCAGTAGAGTGTAAGCAGCCATGGGAACATCAAAAGAGGTACATTACATTTAAATTGGAAGTAAATGGATTAACCAAGTAATAAAGTACCAGCACTGTCTGTGATGGGGAATAATGGGAAGCTGAATACTGATGGGAGACCTGGAAGAGGGGAGAACAGGTCATTCCTCCAAATGAGAGAATCCTGATGAGCTTGCTTAGACTCCATTTGTTCTAAACACCATGGCGCTTTTCTTTTTTTAAGACAAGAATCTTGCTACATCGTCCATGGCTGATTTGAACTCTGAGTCCTCCTGCTTCAGTATCCTGAATGCTAGAATCAGAGGAATATATAATCACACTGTGAGACAACAGGACAATGTCATGTTTAGATATTATATAGTAATACCCCTTAGGTGAGAAGTGGAAGGCCAAGGAAGAGTGCACAATTGGCAGAGCATTTTGCCGATTCATTTTCAAAGTAACAATTACAAAGTGAGTTAGGATTACAAAGATGAGTGGCATACTTATGGGATTTTTTTCCTTCTGTTTTGATACTAAATGATAAAATGGATTAAAATATCAGTATATTTGGAGAAATTTGGATTCCGGGGATTGGACCTCAAGGCTTCTTTCTGTTTGTTACCAGTGCTCTGCTGTATTACTTTCCTAGTCACTGTGACAGAATATCTGACAGAAGCAACTCAACAGGAGAAGGATCTGCTTTTACTTCTAATTCCTGCCACAGTGGGGAAGGCATGACAGAATCCACAGGAGTGAGGCTCTGTGGCTGAAGCTCCTTACTTCTTGGTGTATTTGGAAAGAGAACACAGGGTCAGAAGCATAGATACTCTATAACCTCACCGTAAGCTTCTGGTCCCATACATTAATGGCTATCTCATAATGCAAAGTATCTTCAGTTCAATTTCAAGACTCTCAAACACTCAGCACCTTTCAAAAGTACGATGACAATGACAAAGACAAAGTCTTCTTTGAAACTTAAGGCAGAGGGAGGAAGGTAAAACAACAGTAAAGAGAGCTAAAATGCCACAAAGAATTTTGATATTAACTATTTACAAACAACAACACAACAAAAGCAAATAAACAAACACACCAAATCACTGAACATACAAACCACAATTAAGGGCAAGACCCATGCCTGACCTCAGATAGCAACCACAAAACAAACTCGAGAATAGCTTTGTAGATTTAAATTTTTGTCTCATATTACTTGGGGGGTGCATTTTTGGTCCATATCAACTTGAATATTATAATTTCTGATTTTGTATTTTTATGTTCTCTATGTGTGTATGTGTGCATATGAGTGTTTGTGTGTATACATGTATAAAAGTATGTGTATGTGTTTCTCATGCTTTTGTGTTTGTTTCTTTGTTTGTTTGTTTGTTTTTCTTTGCGTGTGTGTGTGTGTGTGTGTGTGTGTGAGAGAGAGAGAGAGAGAGAGAGAGAGAGAGAGAGAGAGAGGCAGGCACAGTTTGATGTTGATGGGTGGAGAGGATCCGGTAAGAGATACTGTGCTCAGACATGATTGCATGATAATTAGGTGTTGTAAATTATGTCCAATAAGCCCTTTCACACCTGTGATGTGAGGGCCAA
Organism: Mus pahari; assembly: GCF_900095145.1. NCBI lineage: Eukaryota > Metazoa > Chordata > Mammalia > Rodentia > Muridae > Mus > Mus pahari. The sequence goes on from NC_034602.1 coordinate 17,257,288, forward strand.
TTAGCCCTTCCCATCTCTATCTGTAAAAATCCCTTATGTACCCTATCCCTGGAACAATAAAGTAAACTTGTATAACTACAGCCATCTGTGGAAGTTCTTCCACCAGATTCATAGCCTGATCACTGCTTCTAATCTCTTTATTTTTACAGGCCAATGGCCAATAGCCCCTAAGGAGAAGGAGTGGCCACACCAAGTGTTCAAATGCCTGAGCCTAAAGAGGACATTTCTCATTCAAACCACCACAAGCCATGTAGAGACCTGATTCCAACAAATCTAATATAGGAACAACCTGTTGCTCATGAGAGGATCTGAGTGAAATGAATGGAAGTGGTAGTAAGAAATCATCTGCAGGAGACATGACATTGAAAATAAAAGTATATAAAAGTTTCTTGCTATTTCCTGGAACACAGATGTTCATGAAAGCTCGAGAGTCCTGACCTCCCCCAAGCCTTATCTCCCTAAACCACAAAGGTTCACAAAGCATTGCTTTATTGATATAAGCTTTGTAGGACTGAGCCAGATGGTGATGATGCACGCCTTTAATTCCAGAACTCAGGAGGCAGTGGCAGGTGGATCTCTGAGTTCAAAGCCAATCTGATCTGCAGAGAGAGCTCCAGGACATCCAGGACTGCAGACACAAACCCTGTCTTGAACAACAAAACAAAACAAACAAAAAAAAAATCTTTGTAGGACCGAATCAAAGTTCTAGCCTGCATGTGGCCCTCAGATGGAATTATAGGTAACTGATAGTGGCAAAGCTCCTTCCACTCCCCTAGGCCCTGCCTTAAATGCTACCATGATAGCAGAAGCAACTCTTCCTCCATTGTTCGGTGTAGTTTCCCTTGTACTGGTGGATAGCCTGTCTGTTTCTCCTGTGGAATTTTCTCCGAACTTAAACCTCCAGACCTTGACCACACATCCTCTCCTGTGGTCTGAGTCCAAGGTAAAACTCAGAACTTACTGAAACCCCAAGGCAGTGTAATTTTATATTAGGTGCCTATAAAATATAAAAACCCAGGACCTAAATGCGCAACTAGAGTCTGAAAGAGTTGACTATGGAAAGAGTTGTGTGATTTTTTTTTATATGTAGATAGATTTATTTATAGGAAGTCACTTGCCTAGTAATTTGAATTTGAAGTCTAAAACCCAGCAGCTTGGGGTGGTATGGCACTGTTTGATAGGTTGATTGACTAAAATTAGAGCTGAAAACCTGTCATACTGAGTTAGAAAAGATACTAGGAGTTTCCAGGTAAAGTATTTTTTTAAAAGACAGAAATGCAGGATTTCTGCTTTGCATTACTTTTCATCATCATGACCTTGATCTTTCCTAACTCTGATGCACGAAAAAGAACAGTGGCCACAAGGCAGCCCCATACTGGACACCAAAAAGTCCTATAAAGGTCAGGAATGCACAGTTAATAGCATACTCATAGTATGTCTGTCCTTAGTAAAAATTATAATTTCTTTGGCTGACGTGAGCTTTGAAACTATAGGGGAAAAGTGACATTGTTATTATCCTAGGCAAGCAAACTGTGTAGAGCTCAGAAATTACCACCTAAAGGCACTTGGCAGAGGTGAGAGTGGTTGAATGTGGTCCCTGAAACTAAAGAGATGCATGGTGTAAACCTAAACTAACATCAGTCTTGGAGAATAATATTTCCCCTTTATATGTGTGATATCTTCTAAAAAAAAAAAAAAAACTCAGTGAATACCAGACACCACTAATAGATCTGGACTTTGTGTACCCTTTGCTCCTGAACTTGCATGCCTGTAGTAAAATTTAATTACATAGCAAGCAGAGTAAGAGATTAAAAATAATTGTGGTGGTTTGGCTGAAGAGATAGCTCAGCTCTTAAAGACTAGGCTCACAACCCAAAGTAACTCTGGTGGTTAATATTGCCAAGTTTGTTAGACTAAAATTAGTAAAAACACCTTTCTAGATGTACATGTGAAGACATTTCTAGAAATGATTGCCTAAGGACAGAAAAATCACTCTGAATACAGATGACATTGACCAAGAGTCTAGGCATTTGGATGGAATAAACAAAGAAGTCAGAGGAAGGTCGTGAGTGCAGATGTTCTCTGTGTCCTTGGTAGGTGCCATGAGGGAAGCTTCTCTCTCGACCTTTGTACCATTCCCTCCCAAGCATGATAGAGTGAGAGCTCTGAAACCACGAGCCAAGTCCTTCTTTACTTGAGTTGTTTTGCTATCATATTTCATCACGGTGTCAAAAATCTTTCTTACACAGAAGATTCACACAAAAATATGAGATTAACACCATGATCACAGATCTCACAGTTAATCTGTTCTGTGACAGTAATTTGAAGTATTTTGGATGAGAGCTAGAGAATCCCTAGACTGATTTTAAATAATAATAATAATAAACAGGGCATGGTGTGAAGCCTAGAAGAAGTTCAGAAAGAAAATGTTTATAGGGACAGAGAGAACAAAAGATTCATCCAATTTAAGATGGTAACCAGGACTCTATGGGGAAATAGAAAGGAATCCATTTATGTTACACTATAGCAAACTGGTCTAATTTTTCTCTACACTGTGAGACTTTGTGGGATGGATAGGTTTAAATGTGACAGATAAGTTAGGCAGAGTGAGTTCCATGCAGTCCAGCATTCCAGTCCAGTATGAGTATTGATGGATATTCTAAGCCAAGTTTATAATAATTACTATGAGAAAGGTGGTTTTAAAAAAGTAATTTAGCCATAAATCAGCATAAAGTTGGGGCTAATAAATGTATGGTTACCAGATAGATTAGTACTATTAAAATGCTGATAGTTACTGTGCAATAAGGGCAATAGAATAACGCCCTGGTAGGGACAGATAACATATGGCAGAGTCATGATACCTGGAAGTTCCTCCTAAGAAGGCATGGAAGAGTGAAGATGAAGCCAAAGTTGGGATAGGCATCCTAGGAAGATGAAAATGCCAGAAACATAAATCATTTGTCAGGGGAAACTGCAGGTAGAAAGCAGTTTATACAACAGAGAGGCCATGAGGGCTGAACCACTTCCATAGAGATGGGACTGCCCAGGCAGTTCAGATCATTATGTGCTATAAAAATGTGGGGCTACAGGCTTTAATACTGTGCTGGGTTTAATCTCTATCTGTCTCAATCCTCTTTTCTTTACCTCTATCCTTCTCTTTTGGAATTGAAATGCTCACTTCCTGCCTCTATATATATCATAAGTACTTAACATGTTTGGTTTTGCAGGCTTACAACTTCAGAAGTTTGCCTTAAACCTCAAAAGAAAGTTATAATTTGGCATTCTGAATAATGCTTGAACATTATCATATTATTGATACAACTATGACTCTTACAACTTAGAAAAGGACACCATGTGTTTGGCATTATAAGGTGGGCATAAGGGCTTGGGGGTTAAGAACTCTTCCAGAGGTCCTGAGTTCAATTCCCAGGAACCATGGAGGCTGAAAGCTTCAAGGACTAGGCCTAAGTTAGCAGACAGAAACAGTAAGTCTCTGAGGAAACAATTACTTCAGGCTAATTAAACTACCTTTACCATATAATTTTGTAAGTAAAGAGTTATTGGGTATTAACTTCTTGATAAGGAATGGGCTTGCCATAGCTAATCTTGATTATTGACTTAATTTGATTCATAAATGCCTAGATGTTTTTGTAAAGGCATTTCCACAGAAGTTTAACTAATAGGAGAGACCTGCTGAATATGGAGGAAAATGGTAAGTACCATCCACTAGGATGAGAGCCAGAAAGAGTAGAGGGGGAGATGAATAAAGCTCCTTGCTGCAGACAGTCTCTCTGCCTTCTTTTAGTAACCGTTATCTGCCACACCTGATTAACAAGAATAGAATGAAACTCAGCCAAAATAAATCTTTCATCTTATAATTTGTTTTGCTCAGGAATTTTGCCACAGAGAATAATAAAGGAATGGATAATAAACTATAACTATGAACAGCAATGTGCTATAATATAAACTATGTGACTGTGGCTTACTACCACCCAAAGAGTCTTATACTGTGCAAACTTTTCTCTTCTTGTGATGATGTAAGGTGATAGTTAAAGCAAATACATTACAACTTCCTTCTGACATAATAGAATTATTAGATTACACTTGCGCTTTGTGGCTGTGCTGGCTAATCTCAGTTATCAGCAAGATCAGGGAAGAAGAGAGCCTGAATTTAACATTTTTCCTCCATCTGAGTGGCATGTAAGTATAACTTTGGAGTAATTTTTCTACATTGATAATTGATGTTCAACTCTACCCACTAGGCATGGTATGATCCCTAGACAAGTGATCCTTGGGTATATAAGAAAAGTAACTGAAAAATCAATTGGTAAGTCAATAACCAGTATTCCATGGTGCTTCTACTTAGGTTACACTTTAGTAACCACCTTGGTTGTCCTCGATGATGGACTATAACCTATAAGCTGAAATAAACAATTTCTACCCAAACTGCTTTTGATATTAGTGTTTATCACAATAGAGAGTAAATTAGGACAGGGACTATTGTTAAGTGAAATAAAGGTTACTTGAGCACAATCACTTCATTACTGTGAAAATATGATAACTAAGAAGGTTAAGCAACTAACAGGAAAATTCTACAACTTCTCTATATATGAGGTGATTCATGTCCCAGGTGAGAGTGTGACAAAGGTTCCATCATGCTACTCACAATGATGCCACAATTTTTAATCTATTACTTACTTATATAATTTCCAAATTCATATTTTCATAGTACTTTTCTGGGAAACAGAAGCCACTTAGACTGTGTAAATGTGACTTTAATTTCTTCGAATTATGAGATGAAATGAGAGCCATACCAAGCTATACAAATACATGGCTTAGGCTGAGTCCAGAGCATGACTTTCTCTGTTCTATCTACCCCTCGGCCTAAGCCTGGAGGCTTCTTGCCTCCATACAATTTACTCTTCCAAGCTGACTGAGTCAATCTAGCTTTTCTCAGCTTCTGACTACATTACTCTTCTTGACCTCATATGAACTTTGGCAATATATTCCAATTTTCTGGATCTTTCTTATTCTCTGATCCAATCTATCTTCACTGGTGTCTAGTTTGTTCTCTCTGAAACCTGTCTTTGTAAAAGTATCCAGTAGAACTGTTGTGCATGCACACACACACATATACACCTCAGCACCACTACCTCTCCCTACACTTAAGGAGCCTCTCTTTTTGTGTTGTTCTCATGGGAGTGTCCGTATCCTATCTCTACTCATTCTGTCAAATCTTCCTCTGATTTGTCACTTTGTCTACCCTTCACTTGGACATCACTTTCAAACATGGCTTTTTCCTTTTACTAACTAACTTTACTTTCATTTTTAGGTAATAAAAGTGTGTGCTAAGGATTGCATTCTTGATGGAGCATATTGTAATTCAGAGCATGTCTACATTCCAGCTGGATCATATAGACCTAGAAGAACTTTGAATGTAATCCTATGTCAGAGCAGCCATGTTGCTGGATTAAAGTTCCCCTACAAGATCATAAATGAAGTGGTCCATGGTATATAATAAGAATTATGTTAAATATAGATTTGTCTTTTATGCTCATAAGTCTTTCACCCAGTTCCTTCAACTAGATCAGTTCATTTACTATATCACCAGAGATTTCCAGATGGCGAAAGGCAAAC
>NC_034602.1:17264329-17268266 GCF_900095145.1 Mus pahari
AGCTAGAGAAATTACCCAAGGAACTGAAGGGGTCTGTAACCCTATAGGTGGAACAACAATATGAACTAATCAGTACCCCCAGAGTTCGTGTCTCTAGCTGNNNNTATAGCAGAAGATGGCCTAGTCAGCCATTGTTGGGAAGAGATGCCCCTTGGTCTTGCAAACTTTATATGCCCCAGTACAGGAGAACACCAGGGCCAAGAAGTGGTAGTGAGTGGTCAGGGGAGCAAGGTGGGGGTGGGGTATAGGGGTCATTTGGGATAGCATTTGAAATGTAAATGAAGAAAATATCTAATAAAATAATTTTTTAAAAAAAGAAATTTAAAAATATGTATAGCATTTTGAAAATAATTACCAAGACAATCAAACCTTTTAGAAGAAGGTTTTGCTTACCCAACATAAAGAACTCCAACAAATCCAATCAAGATGTTACTGAGAGCAATGAAAAACAAGTTAGACTATTAAAAGGTCTTTAAGGAAGCCAAAGCCCATATCTGGTATAACATCCAGGGAAAACATGCCTGCAACATACTGCCTTGCTGGGCTTGCGCTCATCTACATACAACTCTACCTCTCATTTATCTTTTAGGAAAATTATGTTGCTAGTGTTTGATTTACTGATTTATATATTGTCATGAAATAACAAGCCAAATTCCTTAGAGAATGATTACCCAGACCATGACATTGCTCAACTCCCTTCATGCATCATTTCATATGTCAACACTGCCCCTTTGCCTCCTTCATATTTTCTTTCATTTTCACGCTTTTATCTCATTACACTCAAATAATTAAAATCAGTACTATTATCTGAATATCAGCATTTCCCTCATACTACTACAAATACCTATAATACTATCACTAGTGGTATAATATTGCTAGTTATGGATCTGTCTGTGACTAAGTCCTGAAAACTGTACCCACATGTAGGACCAGTAGCTTCATAAGAGGTTGAAGGCAGTTGATTCCTCCCTCCTACTAGATAAGAACACAGAGAAGGTGTCATTTTGGAAATAGGTTTTCACTAGATATCAAATCTGCCAATAACTTGATCTTGGGCTTCCCAGCCTCTAAAGCTGAAAGGACGGAAAAGTCAATTATTTATATATTTTTTATAGACAAAGGATTTGCTATGTTAACTTAAGCAGACTTAGACAGTCCATACGTATAGTAATTCCTCCACTGCCAGTTCTATATCATATGAGCTCCCTCTAAAACTTAGACAGATTTTCCTACTGAAATGGTTCCAGTTAACAGGTATAGTATCCTTATTCTTAAATCTGTTCTTTAGTGCAGTGTTAGCCATATTTAATACCATTATTTTACCCACTTCCCATTAAACTTTCAACCTTCTCACAAACATATTTCTGTAACTAATTTCTTCTAACTTCTATTTATAATTTTTTTCTTTTCTTTTAAACATATTTTTGTGTCTTCCTTCTTGTTTAACTTCTTAGGGTATGTGGGTTATATCATGGATATTCTATACTTTTTTGGCTCACTTATCAGTACATACCGTGCATGTCCTTTGGGTGTGGTTTGCCTCACTCAGAATGATATTTTCTACTTTCATCCATTTGTCTGCAAAATTCATGGTGTCCTTGTTTTCAATGGCTGAATAGTACGCCACTGTGTAAATGAACCACATTTTCTGCATCCGTTCTTCAGTTGAGGGACATCCAGGTTGCTTCCAGTTTCTGGCTATTACAAATAAGACTGCTATGAACATAGTGGAGCACATGTCCTTGTAATACTGTGGAGCACTTGTTGGGTATATGCCCAGGAGCAGTAGAGCTAGGTCTTCGGGTATGCTTTAGTCCAACTTAGAAGGGAAAACAAAATAATCATGGGAGGCAGAGGGAGGGAGGGACTTGGGTAGGAGAGGGAAGGGGGAGGGGGAAAAGTGGGACAAGATCAGGTATGGATATAGGAGAAAAACACAGAGAGCCAGGAGAATGAATGGAAATACGTAGCTGCCAGAGGTGGGGGTTGGGGGAACCTGGGACTCATTATGGGTGACCTTCGCCAAAATGCCCAACAGTGGAGATATGGAACCTGAAAAGATCACCTTCAGTAATTAGGTAAGTCCCCCAGTTGAGTGATGGGGGCACCAACCCACCTTTAAATTTTTCTACTCAAAATTGTTTCTGTCTATAAGAAATGCAGGGACAAAAAAAATGGAGCACAGAATGGCCAACCAGTGACTGTTGCAACGTGGGATCATCCCATGGGCAGGCACTGTAACTGATAACTATGTTATGGTTGCAGACAGGAGGAGCCTACCTTGGCTGCCCTCTGAGAGGTTCTACCAGCAGCTGACTAAGACAAGCACAGACACTCACATTGGACTGAGATCTGGGGACCACTATGGAAGAGTTAGAGGAAGGATTAAAGGAACTGAAGGGGACGGCACCCCCATAGGAAGACCAACATTGTCAACTAGCATGGACCCCTGGGAACTCCCAGAGACTAATCCACCAACCAAAGAACATACACATACACGGGCTGATCTGAGGCCCCAGGCACATATGTAGCAGAGGACTGCCTTGTTTGTCCTCAGTAGGAGAGGATGTGCCTAAACCTATAGAGACTTGATGCCCCTAGGAGTAGGATGACTGAGAACGGCACTCTCTCAGAGGCAGAGGGAAGGGAGGAGGGGAGAGAAGTCTATGAGGGAAGAATGGGAGGTGTGCAACATTGGGATATAAATAAATAAATAAAATAATTAAATTGTAATAATGAAAAGAAAAGCATATTTTTGTTGGGGACTTGTATTTTGAATGAGAATGACTCCCATAGGCTCCTACATTTCAATGTCTAGTCCTAGGTGATAGACTGTTTAGGGAAGGACTTGGGGATATGGCCTTGTTGGAGGAGTTATGTCACTAAAGATGGGCTTTGGGGTTTCAAAGAGTCAACATCAAGATCTCTCTCTCTCTCTCTCTCTCTCTCTCTCTCTCTCTCTCTCTCTCTCTCTCTCTCTCTCTCTGCCTGCTACCTGTAGATCACGATGTAAAAGTTCTCAGTTACTTTCCCAGCACCATGCTAGCTTGCTAGCCTTGTCCAAAAAACTATGCTGGAGGTTGGAACGAAGAGTTTTTGAATTCGTCGTTTTAGCACAGGAGGAGGCTTCATAACAGCCTAGTGCTGACTGTATCACAGTGGTTATTAAAGATCACTCATGCAGATCTGCATAAAAGGGGGAAAATGAAACAAACGAATACAAAATGCACAGTCTGAAGAAGAAAGGAGCACCAGGAAATGTGCCTTGGTGTAAAAATGTGGAAGAAATATGGTTGAGGGATTTCCTAAACCTATAAACCATTAACAAGCCAAAGTTTGCACAAATATAATTCAAGGATGGGGCCACATTCCAAACCTAACAAGCAGAAAAACCTGGCAGCTATGGCCAAGTGTTAGCTTTAAAGTAAATGAGTTGTAGAATCTTTCTTAGAGGTTAAAGAAAGCTGGTAAGGCCAGGCATGTAGCAGAATCTCAGCATGGATGTCCAGAGAAGTCATTGCATGAAACTGTGAAGATGAAGCCTGGATTGCACTGGAGACCCCAAAACACTGGAGATGCCAGAGTCATGGTACATCTGCCAAGGACAGTAGGCAGGATATGAAGCCAGTACAAGAGAGTGTTGCAGTTGTCAAAGCTGGAAGGGAAGAGCCATCTACTACAGAATTTGACATTTGCTCTGCAGGATTTCAGTATTGCTTTGGTCCAGTATTTCCTCACTATGCTCCCTACCCGCTCCTTTGTAATGGTAATATAAGAATGCCTCATTAGCAGAGCTGAAGGGGGATGCAACCCTGTAGGAGGAACAACAATATGAACTAACCAGCACCCCCAGAGCTGCATATGTAGCAGAAGATGGCCTAATCGGCCATCGTTAGGAAGAGAGGCCCCTTGGTCTTGCAAACTTTATATGACCCAG
>NC_034602.1:17270461-17275304 GCF_900095145.1 Mus pahari
TCTCTCTCTCTCTCTCTCTCTCTCTCTCTCCTCATCTCTTTCTCTCTCCTGCCTGATGCCTATGTATCAGCATGTAAAAGAAGTTCTCATCTCAGCTATCTCCCCAGCACCATGCTGGCCTGCTGCCATGGTCCCCTCCAAGATGTTCATGGACTCAAGACCACAATTACCTGCTTTCTTTTGTAACAGTTGCCTTGCTCATTGTGTCTCTTCACAGCAACAAATCAGTAAGACAGGAACAAACTATATTACTGGGAAATGAGTAAAAGCTTTTGTCAAGAAGTCATGTGTATGCTAACACTTCTTGAAGGAGCAAGAATTATAGCAGAAAGGAGGGGAAAGGATTTTCATGGAAAAAAAATACATTTTTTTAAAGTGGAAGTGTATCCTTATATTACTAGTAGTTAAGGTTTGATAAAGCATCTACTTTGAAAAGTGAAAAGAGATAATAGATATAATTAAATACAAGCTATACAGTATTCTGAGCCCCAATACATGTGGATCTTATAAAGAATGATAATAATGGAGAGTTTACACAAGGGTATAAGTGAAGGACTGCAGTTTAGAAAGATCATACTTGCTAAAATGGGGGAGTGGAAAACCTTGGTCAAAGACTGAAATAGGGAAAGTAGCATAGAAGCTCTTGTGGTCACCTAGGCAGAAGATGCTCCCAGAAGGCTGCAAGCCACAGAATGCTTGTGGCTCTCAGATGTTTGTACCTGGAATTAGTTACAATAGACTGAATGTGATTAGTATATGCATAATGTTACATTCTTATCCACTACTGAACCACATAAGAGTTGGCACTGTCAGAACCATCACCAACAGTCACAATACAAGAGAGTCACTATCTTTAACTAGCTTTTTTCCTTACCTTGACAGGTAGAAAGAGGGCATTTATCCTAAGGATGCTCTCAGAAGCATCAGAAAAAGAAAAGACGTTTCCTCACTCAAAAATTAGATGGGATCCCATGTTGTTTATCCAATGATATTCTATTTCATAATGATGTGTGTCAGCTCTCCATATCCATGGATTCTGCATCCATGGGCTCCTAATCCCTCTGTTCAATCACCCACAGATTGAAAAATGTTCACATGGAATGAATGATTCCAATACTGAACATGTGTATCTTATGTTCTTAAATATGACAGGCAATGGCTCTTCACAAAGCCTCTAAATCCTGGAAGGTATTACTGGCAATTTGGAGATGAATTAAAATATGAGGATGGGGCTGGTAAGATGGCACAGTGGGTAAGAACACCCGACTGCTCTTCCGAAGGTCCAGAGTTCAAGTCCCAGCAACCACATGGTGGCTCATAACCATCCGTAACAAGATCTGACGTCCTCTTCTGGAGTGTCTGAAGACAGCTACAGTGTGCTTACATATAATAAATAAATAAATCTTTAAGAAATAATAATAATAAAAAGAAAAAGAAAAAAGAAAAATCTCATAGAAAGAATATTTCTTATTAAAAAAAATATGAGGAGGACCTGTGGATTCTGTGCAAATACTGTGCTATTTAACAAAAATATGTAAGCATGTGTAGATTCCTTAGTTCACCAAATCCTAGTAGAGACTCTGAAGGTTGCCTCAGACAACACTGGGGTTATTTTCTCCTTCCATGGAATATTTCATAATCTGAAGACATGTTTGCTTGTTACAGCTAAAGAGTGGGTGCTAGAGGGACCAGGGACAAGGGAGACTGCCAAATGTCCAACAGGGCACATGGCAGCCCCTCCTCTCAACATCAAATTATTTGTTCCCAAAATGTTATTAATGACAACAATGTGCCATCAACCTTGGACTCTCTTTTAGACTTTAGGTTATAAAAGAGGAAGAAAGGAAATACTTATTTTTAATGAAATAATGCTCAATTCACAGTTAAAGAAACTAGTACTCAAGGAAATCTTTTTTATCACATTTCTTTGATAATAAGTCATAGCCCTGATATATGATAAAGGGGTGGCAGCTTCCCTTACATTATGAGCTTTGCAAAGGCCACTGCACAAGGTAGACAACACCCACACCCTTAATGTCCCATGCCCATCAAATGGATGCCATTTGCTAGCCAGAAAAAAAGGTAGTTGAATACAACCAAGTAATTTACATAAATGCATCAATTTACTTTCCCATATTCCTTTCCTTAGCTTATATATGCAATGAAATGTAAGTAAGGAGATGCTTTCTGTGCGAGATCCAGGCACTGCTGTGTGTCTCAAGGAGTATGGGCTACCTCTTCAGCAGAGCTGTATCTACAAGGCTCCTGTCTCCTTCCCACCTGTTCATGTAGCTATTCGGCTTGATAAGAAGCCATATTACTCCAGGAGTCAGCACACAAGGTCCCAATATCCACACAAGAATGCTTCTCTATGCCCATGGTTTTTATTAAGGGCTTTTCTTTTTATCCTATCTAGTGCTCCCTGCCAGGTTGCTTCCAAATACCTTGAGAAATAATGAGACTATATATTGTTTTGTACAGTGTCAGTATTGTAAGCAAGACACTGTTTGAAATAGAAGAGAGCATGCAAGGACAGGCTTTTTGAGTTCCTTCTTTTATTGCTTTATAGTGGCATTTCCCAAACTATGTTCAATGAAATGTTTTTCAGAAAAAGGAACCAGAAAGGGAGAAATAGGTTACAGAGAAAGTAAAAAATTACAAACACGTGTATGAGATTTGCTGAGAGGAATCCAGAAATCATGGTAGCTGATTACAATCTCTAAGAAACCCAAGCATGGACAGGCAGATGGATAATTATGCCTCTTCATCCAGCTCAGACTTTCCTGGGTGCCTGAATCAGCAATCTCATTTTTGACAAGAATTAGCAACCAGCAGACTATTGTTTGACAATACATTCACAAATGCTACTCTGAGACAGAGGAAATGCAGGCATTACAATTTTCATTCTACAGATGAGACATTTTGGATTCAAGTCACATGACCAAACTCATTGTCACCTAAATAAGTGCAGATTTGCACTAAGTCTTCCATTTCGGCATTTCTAGATCCAAAATCCTCTCACCTATCACAGTATTTTTATTTCCTGTGTCATACATTTGCATAGCTTCTCCTACATAAGAACATTCCACAAAGCCACATGTTGTTCCCACAAAGCCATGACTGGATCCTGTTTCCTCAAGATTTCTACTCACAAACCCCTGAATCCATTTACTTGCAAAATTGGATCCCATAAATAGACTTCACTCATATCACATATAGCTGGATGATTCTTGGTTTGTTCCTTAGGGCTCACTTTAAAGTAGACATACAGATTAAAGATTCACTTGTTGACATTTGAAGACTCAAGCAGTTATTAGGGCTGTTGGCAAAACCTTATATTTGTTTACTGATTGAAATGACTGTTTTTCTATTGTATTCATAAGTATAGTCAGTCACTCTTATTGTTATGTGATAAGACTTTTCCTGGGAAGATTCAAACATACACACACACACACACACACACACACACACACACACACACACACACAAACACACAAACACACCTTCTAATCCCAGAAGACATGCCAAAGTGTGGATAGTACCTGAGTCCAATATGTCCAACCAATGGATTTTACTGGTATTAGGTACATGAATAATGAGGAGTTATGCCAGGTGTGGTAGTGGTTCTTTCAGGCTGATCCACCATTCCCTGCTTCTCTGTAGCTTGGTTTGTCCAAGGGTGACTCTCAGCAGTCTTTATTGTTTACTATTGGGAAGGTGGTACCTAGGAAGGCTGGTCAGTTTCAGGGACTTCCTGAAGCCATTTTGTGTTTACTTTCTCAAAAACACAAAACAAAACAAACAAAGAAAAAAAGTAAGTCTTAGTTACCTACCACAGCTAGATGGTTAAAAGATGATGCTGAAGATAAGTAATTTTTTTGGTTTCAGGACATAGAGAAATCAGGTTGGAACGAGTCTTGAAACTTTATCTCGGCTAGCTAGCTTTAAGAGTACCAGAGGGTGCTATGTAGAGTACTCAGGGGGAAAGGGCATCAGTGGCCTGACCTAAAAGTGAACACTGTTTACGACATACCAACCTGATAGGCAAATTAGTGGGGCAACAGTAGTATTGCACTTATAAGGGTAACAAATCACATAAAATGTTTCATCTTATTAAAAATTCAGGTGATAGCAGATGCTGGCGAGGTTGTGGAGAAAGAGGAACACCCCTCCATTGCTGGTGGGATTGCAATCTTGTATAACCACTCTGGAAATCAGTCTGGCAGTTCCTCAGAAAATTGGATATAGTACTACCTGAGGACCCAGCAATACCTCTTCTGGGCATATACCCAGAAGATCTTCCAACTGAAAATAAGGACACATGCTCCACTATGTTCATAGCAGCCTTATTTATAATAGCCAGAAGCTGGAAAGAACCCAGATTTCCCTCAATAGAGGAATGGATACAGAAAATGTGATATGTTTACACAATGGAGTACTACTCAGCTATTAAAAACAATGAATTTATGAAATTCTTGGGCAAATGGATGTTTCTCGAGGATATCATCCTTAGTGAGGTAACCCAATCACAAAAGAAGTCACTAGATATGCACTCGCTGATAAGCAGATATTAGCCCAGAAACTTAGAATACCCAACATACATCTTGCAAAACACAGGAAAACCAAGAAGGATGACCATCATGTGGATGCTTCATTCCTCCTTAGAATGAGGAACAAAATACCCATGGAATGATATAGGTACAGAGACAAAATTTAAAGCTAAGATGAAAGGATTGACTATCCAGAGACTACCCCATCCAGGAATCCATCTCATCATCAGCCACCAAACCCAGATACTAATGCACATGCCAGCAAGATTCTGCTGAAGGGACCCTGATATAGC
>NC_034602.1:17275744-17277357 GCF_900095145.1 Mus pahari
CATTTGAAATGTAAATAAAGAAAATAACAATAAATAAACTTAAAAAATGTTTCATCTTAGACTTGCCATAGTAAGGAATTCATGCCTAGAATTCATGTCTAAAACCCACATCTGGAGATGTCTTTGCCCCCAGGGAGGAATCTACTACTAATGTTTTACTAAATAAAAGTGTCATCAAACACTCCTTTGAATATTTCTATTTATTTCCATAGATTAGCCCAGCTACCAGCCTTAGTCAAAGAAACTTCTTTTGAAGTGATTAGCAGTCAATACAGAGACTCATAAAGGGCCAAAGTGTTGAGAATAAGTAAGTGTTGGATGCTTAGCCCTAAGTGGGACATCTGTTCAACCCAGATACCCTTAACAAAGCTCAGGAAGGCCTGAGAAGAGAGGGCACAGAAGAAAAGAATGAAAGCCAGAAAATGGAGAGAAGTACTATGAAATTCAGTCCAATGAATATGGTGTGGCCATTGTCTTCATATGTCATAGGAGTTATACTTGCTTGCATAAGATCATGCCAATCAGCATTCTAATATGCATGAGGAAAGCCCCCTCCTAGGTAAGAAGCAATTAGCAAATGATGGTCGCTAGAAGGGAAGTCATTTTTTTTCAGCCATATGGCTGCTAGTGGGTCACCTATGCTCCAGTGGGTGGCACCATACCCACTTGTGTGCAACCTGCACCAAGTGGACTACCTCAAAAGAGAACATGAACGCATCAGAAGGAAGTTGTGGATGCATCTCATAAAAATACACTCAATGCATATATGCATTATGAAATTGTCAAATAATAAATACAAATATTTTACAAAATGAAATGAGATCTCTAGATAGGAATGAGGTCACTGGAAATATGCCCTTAAAGGCTATTGATGACTGAGTTAGGATCCAAACGCTTCTTCTCTCTCTGCTTGTGGCTGCTATGAGATGAGCAAACCCTTCTGCTACTCATTCATGTCATAATGTCTTGGCTCGCTACTGTCTCAAAAGCATTAATAACAAAAATGCATACTTACATCTCCAAATCTGTGATCCAAACCAAACTTTAGATCCTTAAAAGTTGATTATCTTGAGGGTTTGGGTACAGATATAAAAATTTGGTAAAGCCCACACCAAAAGTCAGGACACCATCACTCATTCCTTCAGTGAGTTTCTATGTCATGGACATGCCAGCTCTTGCTCTCCTGAGTTGTCTTCATTCATAGACTTCTTTTAGACATATGTTTTTATTATTTTTGAGGTGTGTGTGTGTTTGTGTGTGTGTGTGTGTGTGTGTGTGAGTGTGTTTGTGTCTGTGCGTAGGTGAACATGAGTGCAAGTATACACAGAATCCAGAGGCCCTGGATCTGCCTTGGATTTGAGAGACAGATGGTTGTTGAGAAACTCAATTTAAGTGCTGAGACTCAAATGTAGGTCATCTGCAAGAACAGTATTTGTTTTTAACCACTGAGCTATCTCTCCAGCCCTTATTAATGGTCTCTTGTCCACTAAACATATCACCATTGACACAAAGACCTGAAAAATCAACAGGTTCCCTGATAGACCAAAGCATTTTATTACAATCTTCAACTATCTTTTTTCCTTCTTTTTTATTTATTATTATTTTCTTTATTT
>NC_034602.1:17277368-17287964 GCF_900095145.1 Mus pahari
GAGTTTCTCTCCATTTACTTTGATGTTGGCTAGTGATTTGCTGTAGATTGCTTTTATTATGTTTAGGTAGGGGCCTTGAATTCTCAATCTTTCCAAGACTTTTATCATGAAGGGGTGTTGGACTTTGTCAAATGCTTTCTCAGCATCTAACAAAATGATCATGTGGTTTTTGGCTTTGAGTTTATTTATATAGTGGATTACATAACTATCTTTTTTCTAACTAAACGTTCTTGCCACTTCATATGGAATTATACCTTATTCCTCAACATTTTCCATAAAAACAAAATCCAGGGGTCCGAAGAAATGGTCAGTGGTTAAGAGTGCACTTGTGGGGGACTTGGGTTCAGTTCCCAGCACCTACATGATGTTTTATAACCATTGATAGGTTTCACAGGATCTGTTGCCCTTTTCTAACATATACAGGCACCAGAAAAACACATAGCCCATGCAGGCAAATATTGATAGAAATAAAATAATAAATAAATATAAAGAAAGCTTGATGCCCTTTCCCCTAATTTTATCCAGTTACAAGGGAATCACTTGGGTGAATCCTGGAACATGTAGTCTGATATAGTTTTGAAAGGTTGTGTACATGCCTTGTATGGATAATGATGTCTCATATATCCCATATTTTCCATATAGAATGGGTATGAGTAGAGAAGATGAGACCTGGTCAGATGGAAGGAAATCATAGAGGTACTAACATCAGAATTCACCAAGGAAAAGATTGAATGAATGCACTGAGCCTACCATGTCTTTAATTGGCATGCTACCATATACTTGGGGAAAGCAGACATGAATAGGCCAAATGGGAAACAGCTGCAGGGAAAAGGAAACATCTTTCCTCACTGTCTTTTTTATCAAGATTTATTTTATTATATATTATAAATACAGACATACACACACGTGTGTGTGTGTGTGTGTGTGTGTGTGTGTGTAGATTTGTGTGAACCACATGCAAGTAGTTGCCCACAGAGGCCAGAAGGCATTTGCTCCTCTAGAACTGGAGTTGCAGGTATTCATAAGCCACTTGATATGGGTACAGCAAGTGCTCTCAACCTCTACGCCAATTCTCTAGCACCTATCATTTTTTAGAAAAAAAAGTATTTTATTATATTGTATGTGTGTTGAGTTTGTGTGTATCTTGAGCATGTAGGTACCTGCAGAGGCCAAGAAGGAGGGCTGTGCATCAGGTGCTCTGGAGTTGAGGATATAATGGCTGTGAGACACCCAGAGTGGGTGCTGGAAACTGAATTTAGGTTCTCTACAAGAGTAATCTAGTCTTCTAACTGCTGGGTCTTCTGCCCAGCTCCTCACTACTCTATCTAGATCTGAAATGCCTTCCAAGGGCCAATGACTTCAAGTCTTAGTCTTTGCCTAAAGAAAGCCATTTCCTCCTTCTTGAGTAACAGAACTCCAAGCTTTCTGATTTTGGGACTCTAGGACTCATAACAGCCACCCCACCCCCATCCTATTCTTATTCTTTAGACCTTAGAGTTGAAAGAAGGTCTAAAAGAAGATTGGATATAAGGCCTTATGAAAGAAGGTCCAGCAACAGGTCCAAAGTGGGATCCAGCTCAAGGGGAGGGCCCAAGGTCTGGCACTATTACTAAGGCTATGAAGCACTCAAAAAAAGGACCTAGCATGACCACATTCAGGAAGACCCAACAAGCAGCTGAAAGAGTCAGCTGCAGATATTTGCACCCAACCAATGAACAGAAGCAGCTGACCCCTGTTGTTGAATTAGGGAAAGGCTGAAAGAAGCTGAGGAGAAGGGTGACCCTATAGGAGGACCAGCAGTCTCAACTAATCTGGGCCTCTGAAATCTCTCAAACACTGGACCACCGAACAGACAGCATACTCCAGCTGATACAAGGCTCCCAACACATGTACAGTAGAGGACTTCCTAGTCTGTGTTCATTCAGAGATGATATACCTAGCCCTCAAGAGACTGGAGGCCCCAGGGAGTTTAGTGGTCAGGTGGAGTGGGGGGTGGGGACATCCACATGGAGACAGGGGGTTGGTGAAGAGGTATGGGATGTGGAACAGTCAGAGAGGGTGGATGAAGGGGGGGGAATAAAATATGGAGTGTAAAAACTTAATTAATTAAAATTAATAAATTAATTAAAAATTAATAATTTTTTTTAAAAAGAGCTCTCAGTTCTGAGGCCATCATCTGACTTGAACCAGGACACGCTGTCAGGATTCCAGGATTGTAGGTAACCCATTACAGGACTTCTCCTTACCCAAGATAACACACACAATTTCCCCAATAAATCCCATTCAGCCTCCATAGATATAACCTATTGGTTCTATGGCTCTGGAAACCCTTACCACAGGCATAAAACAGTCTCCAGAGTGTGGAATGTGGGGATGGAGAGCAGGAGGAGCTCTTCCTGATTGTGGGCTTGTGTCCTCCAACCAACTTATAAGAGGCAGAATGAGCCATGGCTCTCTATGATTTGTGAGCATTTTACTTTAAAACAAACAGAACAACAACAACAACAACAACAACAACAAAATACCTTAGGCCCAAAATATAAATTCTCTGTGGATATATTTCAAATGGGTGAGAGTAGAGAAAACAGAAAAATAAAACAAAACAGAAAACAAAACAAACAACAAAAAGTAAGAACACCATGTATTTAATATAGCAAAGTACAATCTACCCCTCCTTTCTTTTTTTTTTTTTTTTTTTTCTTTTTCCCCTACAACTCCTTGGGTACTTTCTCTAGCTCCTCCATTGGGGACCCTGTGNTCCATCCAATAGCTNACTGTGAGCATCCACTTCTGTGTTTGCCAGGCACTGGCATAGCCTCACAAGTGGCCACTATATCAGGGTCCCTTCAGCAGAATCTTGCTGGCATGTGCATTAGTATCTGGGTTTGGTGGCTGATGGTGGGATGGATTCCCGGATCTACCCCTCCTTTCTTAATAACCCCCATCTCTTCTGTATTCTTTTGGAAGAATGCAATGGAAGAAAAAACACAAGGTCTTATTACATTATGACTGTGACTAGCACGATTCAAAGTGATTAGGGCAGAATGCTTGCCAGGCATTACAGACATTTAAAACTGTGCGTTTGTGCCGAGTGAAAGGAGCTCATTCTATTCTTTCCCAGGCTCATAAGAAAATATGCACTTGCTTAAAAGGGTCATTCAGCTGCCAAGGAAATAATAACCTCAGGTTTTCAGAATAAATAACACTTCAGTCTGCGTTCCAATTCACAGTATCAAGATCAGTAATGTGTGCCCTGTGTCTACAGAAGAACTCAGAGCGTGCACACAAGGTTTAATTTACCGACGCAATAAAGAAAGAGTGGGCGCTTCAATGTCTGCTTTGCAGGTGGTAAAGACATAAGGCAGAAGGGTGTCAGTGTTGTTCAAGGTCACACAGACCCTCCCACTGTTAGTGCACATAAATGCCTGCTCCAACAGGAATCCAAACAATAAAAAAAAAAGTGACTCTTTAGTCTGGAACCAATCATTTGCTGGCCCTTCACAACATATATTTCTGGGTTTTTTTCCTAGCATAATTATTTATATTTATAAGGTAGTTTTATTTTCTTATCAATCACTGTTCTCACACACATTTAAATTTTTCCTTGAAAGGATATTCTAGTGCCATAGAGAAAAAATTGATTGTGATATGTTTGAGAGAATTAGGTGCCCAATTTAAAAAGCAATTATTCTCATTGACATCTTATTTGGCAGAAAGCTGAGAGATGGAGATGGGTCTGGGCTGTAGGAACAGAGTCATAGTAAAGACAGGCAGGGAAAAAGGTTCAAGCCAGGAGGCATCTGGTATGATGAGACGGGTCCCACATATGCTGGAGAGTCCTGGATTTATGTAAGTTTCCTGTCTGAGTCCCTAGCTCCTCACTATACAAATGCTCAAGCCATCAGATGAGAGTTCTTAGTTCTGATGAATTTTTTTTTTAAGATTTATTTATTTATTATATGTAAGTACACTGTAGCTGTCTTCAGACACTCCAGAAGAGGGTGTCAGATCTTGTTACGGATGGTTATGAGCCACCATGTGGTTGCTGGGATTTGAACTCCGGACCTTCGGAAGAGCAGTCGGGTGCTCTTACCCACTGAGCCATCTCACCAGCCCTCTGATGAATTTTTAAGAGAAATAAGAAACTGTGTTGTCTACAGGGAGACCCCAAGCTTTGTTTGTTTGTTTGTTTGTTTGTTTTAATATTAATTTCAATTAATTATTAGGTCTTCATTAGGCTAAACCAAACCCAAATGCAGGTCAAATCTTACAGTCCCTCAGTATGCAAGCTTTGTATAAGATCCATCTCAAGCTCCCTGGTTCCCAAAGTGCTTTTCTTTCCAGGCTTCTCTCTGTGGAACTTCTGCTGTGAGGATGACCCTTGAACTGTAACAGAACTGGAGAGTCCCTGCTGGAACTCCACAGCTTTGTCACCAGTGGCTTTAATACCTTAGTCCACTGTTCCTAACTGGGTTCCAACCCTTAACATGGGCATGAATGACCCATTCTATGAGGCCCTATCATACTCATCAACGAGCTTTCTTTCCCTGTGGTAATAACTGAGCCACTTTCAGCATGGTGGAGTTAGACTCCTCCTCAGCAGCTTACAGCAAACTTCAGATAAACTTGCATAACACCCTTGTCACCTCAGTGACAGAAATGCAAAAGATAAGCGTGTGTCTTAGATAGGGTTCTTTATTATTATTATTATTATTATTATTATTATTATTGAATATTTTCTTTATTTACATTTCAAATGTTATCCCCTTTCCTGGCTTCCCTTCCCAAACCCCCCATCCCCTTCTCCCTCCCCCTGCTCACCAACCCACCCACTTCCTGGCCCTGACATTCCCCTATACTGAGATATAGAACCTTCATAGGATCAAGGGCCTGTCTTCCCATTGATGACCGACTAGGACATCCACTGCTATATATACAGCTGGAGCCATGAGTCCCACCATGTTTTTTCTTTGGTTGGTGGTTTAGTCCCAGAGAGCTCTGTGGTTACTGGTTAGTTCATATTGTTGTTCCTCCTAAGGGACAGCAAACCCCTTCATCTCCCTGGGTACTTTCTCTAGCTCCTGCATTGGGACTCTGTCCAATGGATGGCTGTGAGCATCTTCTTCTGTATTTGTCAGGCACTGGCAGAGCCTCTCAGGAGACAGCTATATCAGGCTCCTGTCAGCAAACTTTTGTTGGCATCCACAACATCCTTAGTCATCTGGGAAATGCAAATCAAAACAACCCTGAGATTCCACTTCAGAATGGCTAAGATCAAAAACTCAAGTGACAGCAGATGCTGGCGAGGATGTGGAGAGAGAGGAACACTCCTCCATTGCTGGTGGAGTGCAAGCTGAAAATCATTTTGGCCAGTCCTCAGAAAATTGGACATAGGACCTGAGGACCCAGCTATATAACTCCTGGGCACATACCCAAAAGATGCTCCAACATATATCAAGGACACATGCTCCACTATGTTCATAGCAGCCTTGTTTATAATAGCCAGAAGCTGGAAAGAACCCAGATGTCCCTCAACAGAGGAATGGATATAGAAAATGTGATGCATTTACACAATGGAGTACTATNCANCTATTAAAACAATGAATTTATGAAATTTTTAGACAAATGGGTGGACCTGGAGGAAATCATTCTGAGTGAGGTAACCCAATCACAAAAGAACACACATGGTATGCACTCACTGAAAAGTAGATATTAGCCCAGAAGCTTGGAATACCCAAGATACAATTTGTAAAACACATGAAACTCAAGAAGAAAGAAGACCAAAGTGTGAATACTTTGATCTTTCTTAGGAGGGGGAACAAAATACCCATGGAAGAAGTTACAGAGACAAAGTTTGGAGCAGAGCATGAAGGAATGACTATCCAGAGACTGCCCCACCTGGGGATCCATCCCATAAACAACCACCAAAACCAGAAACTATTGTGGGTGCTAACAAATGCTTGCTGTTAGCTAGGGTTCTATTGCTGTGAAGAGGCCTCATGACCAAGACAACTCTTATAAGGGCAAACATTTAATGGAGACTGGCTTACAGTTTTAGAGATTCAGTCCATTATCATCATGCTGACAAGCATGGCAGCATCCAGGCAGGCATGGTGCTAGGGGAGCCAAGAGTTCTACATCTTGATTAGAAGGCAACCAGAAGGAAACTGGCTTCTGCTGACAGCCAAGAGGCTCTCTCTTCCTAACTAGGTGGTCCATGAGCACAGGAGACTGAAAAGCCCACCTACAGAGTGACACGCTTCCTCCAACAAGACCACATCTCCTAATAGCCCCATTCCTTATGGACAAGCACTCAAACACATGCGTCTATGAGAGCCAAACCTTTTCAAACCACCTCAGAATGCAAACAAGAAACACAAGTGGCTAGAGCCAGCAGTGACAGGTCAGTCTAAAAGAATGATCTGCTCATGTTGCCAAATAAGTGGCAGTGCCATAATTTAGACTTAAGTAAACCAAACTCCTTATGTTGAGCTGAATCAGCCACCAGATGACTCCACCCATGCCAGGGCTACTTCTGTCTCTTTCATTTACACAAGCCCTCTGTTCTTAATTCCTTGATTTTCTTTCGAACCTAACTTTCCTCTAGCTGAAATCTACTGGGAAAATAGAATATGCATATGAGCATAAAAGTCATGTTGAAAAGGAGAAAACCAAACTTCATATTTTTTTGTACCTTGAAGAAGAAAGAAAAAATCCTTACTGTTATATATGCAAGCTAGGAAGACCAGGTCAATAAGAAGCTATTCAAGGTGATGTTTACACATAAGGCTGAACTTGAACTCCCCCTAATGCTGAGGATTACCTAGACCTTCTGAGCTCCTGCCTCTAGCACCCAGGTGCTGAGGTTATGGGCACAGGTCATGTCACCTGGTTTTGTTCAATGCAATTTTTCAGCTTTCTACAGACCTCAACTTGGTGACTCACCATTTAGATAAACTCTGGTATCAACCCTACAGGGAAAGGCTGGGCTTACCAGACTAATCCTATTTCAGGGTCCCCACACAAAGTGGACAACTCAAGGTAACTGAGGGAAGCCAGGACGAGAGCTCAAGACAACAACCTGGGAAAAAACTAAAGCAGGGAGAGACCATGGAGGAACACAGGTTACCAAGTTTCCCCCCCCTCCCCCCAGCTTGTCCAGCTTGCTTTCTTATACAGCTCAGGTTCACCTGCCTAGGGATGGCACTACTCACAATGGGCTGCATCAGTCAGCAACTTCAAAAAAATAAATAAATAAAACCTCACAGACATGGCCACAGGCCAATCTGATTGAGGCAATTTTTCAGTTATGGTCCCCTCTTCCCAGGTGACTGTAGGTTTGTGCCAAGCTGACAGCTGAAGCTAATTATGACATTTACTATTACTGGTTTATGATAACAGGCACAGCTCCAGAGCAAACAAATGGAGGAGATTACTGGGGAAAAGTGGGGGAGGGCATTTTTCAGGTGCATGTGGAGATTTCTAGTGCACTGCCACTAAGCTTAAGCATTCCTGGAGGTTTCTGATACGTTTTGGAAGTGTCCCTCAAAGCCCCACATGTTGAATCTTGATCACTAACTGCTGGCACTACTGGGAGGTGATGCAGCCTATAGGAAGTGTGACCTAGTAGAGGAAGTGTGACCTGGTAGAGGAAGTGTGACCTAGTAGAGGAAGTGTGACCTGGTAGAGGAAGTGTGACCTAGTAGAGGAAGTGTGACCTGGTAGAGGAAGTGTGACCTGGTAGAGGAAGTGTGACCTGGTAGAGGAAGTGTGACCTGGTAGAGGAAGTGTGACCTGGTAGAGGAAGTATGACCTGGTAGAAGAAGTGTGACCTGGTAGAGGAAGTGTGACCTGGTAGAGGAAGTGTGACCTGGTAGAGAAGTGTGACCTGGTAGAGGAAGTGTGACCTAGTAGAGGAAGTATGGCCTGGGCTAGCCTCTTTCTTCCCTCCTTGATTCTGGCTTTTGTGTGACTTGGTTCCACAATGTGCTCAGCATCATGATACGCTGTCTCACTACAAAACCAGTGAACCCAAATAAACATAAATGGAAACCTGTGAATGCATCGTCCAAACTAAACTTGTTCTCTCTTTTACTTATCTCAAGTGCTCATTCCTGTATGGAAAGTTAAGGTTAATTATACATGCTAGGCCAGTCGAGCTCACCAGGCCCCAAGATTCTCCCACTTGTATAAACTTGGGCTGAGTCAAGATGGATTTATGACAAGTAACCTAAGGTGATCCTCTCAATGCTGCCCATTCAAGGAATCAGCGCTGTCTTCGAAGCTCTGTACCAGTAACCAGGGTTAACAGTGAAGATGTATTTCAACTGCTGTTAGAGGCTCTAACTGTTTTCTTATTCTCTACAGTGGGATGCCCAGCATTTGCATTTTGCAATGAACTTCACAAAGCAGGAATCATGTGTCACCTGCAGAAATTGCCTTGTGGCTTTGGTGGGTCAAAAGAGAAGCTTCCAACCTTGCTAAACACAGGCCAAGGCCTTTGGATGGCACCATGATTTATACCATTCTAACTTGATGGGGAAGCTTGCTCCAAAGCCATTTGAAACCTGGGATCCTGTACAACATTCTTCCCACGTGTCAGTGAACTCAGATGGCAGTTAGCCTCCATCTTTCCATTCTCCTCTCCCACTTGCAAAAATCTCTCTGCCCTGAGCAGCAAGATTGCATGTAGAATGAAGAGCAGAAGAAGAAGAGGTCTGTGGCAGATGTAGAGAAAGGTTGTGCAGTTAGAGACTCTGCCATTCAGGACCCAGTCTCCTCAGATTCTGCTCCTGCCCAAAGTTATGCCAAACATTTACTCTACAGGAAACCCTCAGTCGGCTGATGATACCTTCATATGGGTATGAGGCAATATTTTAAGAACTTAAGGGGAGATTGAATTTGTTTTCTTCGAATTCCTGCACTCTCCATGTAGAAAAGTATCTAGTTTATTTTGATTATATTTTTCTCTGTCATTAAAGTCTGCCTGTGAGCTACACAGGAGTAAGCAGCATTGCTGGGCCGCAGCCTAGGCATTATCTACGGTTGTCATTCTTTTCAACAACCATGATGGAAACATACCATCTTTTAAAATCCTGATTTAACTTTCTCCCCCTCCCCGGTCCCTTGTCATTGCAGATATAGCCTTTAAAATTAAGCAATTTTTCTAAAATACCCAAATTTACAGGCTGATAGACCAAAGAGTCTCAGGGACTTTGACATCTACCTGAAATGTGTTCATATGATTTCCCATGTGTATATGCCTATAAATGTTGCTCAAATACCAAAAAAAAAAAAAAACATGCCAGGTACTAGCCAGTACATTTTCATTCCTGAAA
This sequence comes from Mus pahari, assembly GCF_900095145.1. NCBI lineage: Eukaryota > Metazoa > Chordata > Mammalia > Rodentia > Muridae > Mus > Mus pahari. The sequence continues at coordinate 17,286,707 of NC_034602.1, forward strand.
AAAACAAAAATTACAGTCAATTCTACCACAAGGCAAAGAGCCAGGGGCAAGAGGTTGTTACAACTTTCAATGCTAAGATGTCCTCATGAATGCTCAAGTCCTCAAAACTTTTTAGGAAGACTCCCATCTGCTGCCCTGTGGTACTGAGAAAGTTAGTTTAGCTTTCTCAGCCTATTTCCCCATCAGCAAAGTGAAGCTATTAACACATTGCAGGGACCGCTGTGAAAATGTAATGAGATAACATTGTATGTGAGTCACCTCGTCCCCAGGTCAAGGCCACCATGGCTTGATACATGGTAGGTTCTCGGCCCTCCCCAGAGAGGTGCTTTCCTGATTACCGATCCTCACCACCTATATTCTCCACACTGCTGTGCTCTGCAATTTCCAGCAGTTGTAGCAGCATGACCCTCCAGCCCAGAGATAAGATGCCATGGAATTGCCTCTGCTACTCTGACTGTGGTCCCAATTTGATATATTTCTAAGGAAGTCAGCTGCTTTGCCAGTGTTAGCCATTCCATCCTATGCATGTCTCCATTATGTCCCGCAGCTATGAATGTCATCCTCCCTGGCCCAGCTGTGAGATCATAATACAAAGCAGTGCAGGACACTGAAGTAAGCTAGCTCTGCAGCTTGCCAGCCACTTGCTAGTCATTCCCTTGCCCACCTTCAGCCACATGAGAATGATTTCATCCTAGATGGCAGCCCTCAGCTCCTGCATGAGCAGGTGCCTTTCCATAGACTACACCTGGCTAAAGCTATTCTGGGAAGGTACAGTTCTAGTCTCCCATACACAGGTCTTGGGAAAGCTAAGGCGAAATGGATTATCATAGCAACCCACCAAGTCTCTTGTTAGCAGAGAATCTCACATTCAATTTCCTTTAAGTGTTGCTGCTGGACAGAAACATGTGAAGAGCCCTTCCTCTATAGAACCCTGGCTCTCAACGTGTGGGTGCCCATCTTTAACAGCAACATCACATTATCTGAAAACACAAAGTCCTGGGTTCTGCCTAGACCTTCTGATTCAGAAATGCTGGAAATCCTCCAAGGCTCACAGCCAAGGATAATGGTTCTAGAAGATACCAAGGACAATGGTATCTGCTAATATGATATTCTGGTCTGTGCCTGGTACCATCACCATCACCACCACCATCATCATCACCACCACCACCACCATCATCATCATCATTCTCTCTCTCTCTCTCTCTCTCTCTCTCTCTCTCTCTCTCTCTCTCTCTCTCTCTCTCTCTCTCTCTCTCTC
>NC_034602.1:17288821-17294585 GCF_900095145.1 Mus pahari
CACTGATGCTTTCATGTCAAATATGTACAAGCTGGTACATAGTCTTCATAGCATGTTCATAGCCTCTCTGTGTGTCTTTCTCTGTGTGTCTCTCTCTCTCTCTCTCTCTCTCTCTCTCTCTCTCTCTCTCTCTCTCTCTCTCTCTCTCTGCCTCTCTCCCTCCTGCTCCAGAAGACAGAGGATCTTGTAAGCCCTGTAATCCCTGCTCATTACTCTTCTTCCAAATTGAGCTCATGATTCTTTTCAATAGATCGTGGCTCTTTGGAGTCCACAGCATCTCTACCTGGAGACCCTCTAACTATGGCTTGAAGTCTACAGCTTCTCTAACTAGCGGGGTACCCTCAAAAGCCAGGCCCAGAAAAGATAACTTGTATCCTCCTCAGAGACAGTAATACCTCACCTAGATGGTGCATTGTTCTGCCCAGGGCTGCTGATCATCAGTACCCACTTTATTCACTCACTAGTTCATGCACTGACTATTGAGTGCTTTCAGCACTTCAGGAATACAGCAGCCCAATTTAGACTTTCCACACTAACATCTTCACTAATGTGTTTTAGTTTTTGACAGGATCTTGCTATGTAGCCCTGGCTGGCTTTGAACTTGTGATCCTCCTGCCTCTCTACTTCCCTAGTGTTAGAAATACAGGCATGGCTAAGCTGGAGTTAGCATTTTGATATATATTCTTCAGGTCAGTTTTAACCAGGGGTTACTGGCCGCAAGGAATGATTATGTACAGACAGAGTCACAGTATTGTCTCATATTCTTAGTGTGGTCTACTGATTCCTACTGTGTTACTCTTTGTATTTACAGCAGATTGTTTTATGATTAACGTCTTTTGCAATCGGCTTATGAAACCCTTCTAAATTCCCTTAATGTGCAATCCTGATTTAACAAGTGTTTTGCCACTGTAATTGCATAATTATCACTTGAGACAATTTGAGTCTTTAAAGCCCGAGTTCTCTATCTTCTGTTCTATTCTCGTTCTAGCAGTCAAGGCTCCTTTGGATCCCTGCCCTCTTTACTTTATCCATTCTGTCTCTTGCTTTGTTCTCACCAGCACCTGACACAGTCAGAAGAAAAAATCCTAATGTCAGACTATCTCACAGAGGATGAGCTGGCCAGTCTTGGTCAGTTTACAGAAACTCCCCGAGCCTGGGGAAGATGTGTTGAGATGTGTAACACAGCAGCAGCTTTGTAACTGGCCACTGGCTTCCTGCACATATCTCTGAGTCCTGCAGAAGCACATACCTCATTGTCTGGCTAAGAGGGGTAATGAAGTCACCTGCCATGTGCTGACAGCATTTCTTAACTGTTACACTCTGCACATTGCCCCCCAGCAGACAAACACAGCACCCTTCTGTCATGTGCAAAGGCCACATCTGAGAAGCTGATATTTTGCATGCCCTAAGACCTAAGTATGGCCATTTCTAAGCTATAGTATGACTAAACTTAAAGCTTCATGTACACCTTAGCTCTCTGTTTCTATTTATTATTATTGTTTCTATGTATGTGCCCCACCAAGATGTATATCATAGATACACAAATAGAAGGACATATAGAGAAATTCATCAGCACTGTTTGTAACAATTTCTTCAATAAATATGATAAAAGCAGGCTAGTACATACCAGTTATCCCAACACTAGCTCCAGTGATCAGGAGTTCAAAGCCATCCTGGGCTATGGAGCAAGACCCTGTCACAAACAAGCAAACACAAAAAGGTGAGCTTTGCATAGTCAGAGAGAAACCATGGAATAGACAGGGAGCTGCTTATTTCTCTCTGACAGTTGTCCACAAAACCGTGGCTTCACCTTCCAACATATAACTGGTGCTTCTCCTTTGGTACAGGATAAAAACAATCCATTCTAAGATCCCACAGTCTACAATACAAGAGACATGACTGATGCTGACATTTAGACCTGAGAGAATTCCTTCTTTGGGGCCATTATGAATGGATGCTGTGTAAAATAATAGATGTCTTTAGCCTACAGTCATGTATTCATTGCAGATTTATTGATTTAGGATCTTTCATTCCTTATCTGAAAATATTAAAATGAAAATAATAATACAGGGGATTTTCTTTCCTCTAGTGTCTGCATGATCCTCTACGTCTCCCTTTATGCACCAGAAGGCTTTAACCTGAAAGCTTATTTTTCAGATGAACTTGACCAGTCTTTTTTTTTTTTTTTTCTTTTTAGGTCGTGACTTCTTTTTGTGCCTCTGTTAATATTGTCCACACCCGTGCCCAGACAGCAAATGTGCTGGCTTATGATTACAAGGTTTCAGGGACTAATTCTGGATGAATAAAATAGCCTTTTCTTTTGAATGCGTGTGGGTATTTTCCGTGTATTATTTTAGTAAAATGCAAACTATATAGATCTGAATATTCATTTTGCCTTTGTGTACTTTTTGATCTTAATTTAAGTGAATTCTCTCAGGGAATTGTCATTTTCCAAAACATCAATGCTGTCTCCTCTTTTTAATCCCCTTTCTCATCCTACTCCAGAGGTCTGAGATATAGACACGCAGACACTCATGCACATACACATACCCATATGCACACACAATGTCTGGAGTAGAAGAATTGAGTGCCTCACTGAGTCAGACAAAAACTAAGAAGAACACAAGGGAGTCACTCATAAAGGATTATCAGTGGTTATTGTTTAGAGCCCTTAGTAATTTTTTTAGTCCCTAGAATAAGTAGAATTTTGTCTAATGACTACAAAATAACACTGTCCTCCCAATGTTTACCCGGCCTGAAGCACCTCTAAGATCCTACTACTGTTTTCCAACATTCTGTTTCATTAGCTCCTGTGAAGATGCACCAAGCTAAGTGGCAGGAGCACGCAAGTGCTGGAACTACTTTTCCATGATGGGACTTCCCATCCGGCGGTTTAGGAAAGGATATTTTTGTTGAACAAGTGATTAAGTATTTCCAAGTGAAACATTTTTGAAAAAAAAAAACGTAAGCGTGATGTTTTCCATTTTAGGCTGCCTCGCTCAGTTTCTGTGGTTCAGCAGCGCCACCCACTGGCTAAAGCATTTCCGCGTGGAAATTCTCCTCCTTGCCTTTGTGAAATTGTTATCAAAAGCATCAAAGGGTGGGAGATCCGGATTGAAAAGGAAAAGGCCATCTGCAGAACGCATGGCAATGCGCCTTGGCGGCTCAGAAGTTCAGACCTAATGCTACCTAGGTCACTCAGTAGCTTCTAGTCTCATCCCATTTGTCAGGACTGTCTCAGTACCAAGCATTCAGTGACATCCAGTGGGACAGGATCATCTGGATGACAAATCGGTCATTATCACACCACACCTCAGAGATGACATCCTTCACTTTACACATGCAACAAAGACTAAGCAAAGCTGCAAAATGCTCACAGAGCCACAACAATGACTTTGTAAATTGGGGAAAATAAGTGAGCCATTCACCTCCTGGGTCATCAGTCTCCAAATCGTCAAAACATGTGATGACTTAGCCCACAGTCCGTAGAGAGTGTATGTGAAAAGGTAAGAATAAAAACACTTGGGAGGTAGAGGCAGAAAGATCTCAAAAAGCCTGACTGGGCTACGTGATTATATATTGTCTCACACACACACACACACACACACACACACACACACACACAGAGTAAAACTATGTTTCTTATCTCTACATCATTTTAAAAACATACTAAATTCTTAATGTTGGGAATTAGCAGAGTTCTATATATAAAATTAATTGGAGATAAAAATCAACTGCTAGAAATAACTTTTTATGTTAAAATTAAAGTAGAGGCTGTGGATATGAAGCGAATCGAGAAATACTCTGGGGATTCACCCAGACTGGGTCCTCCTTTGTGGTGATCTGTTCTTTGTAGAGGAAAGCCAGTTCTTGGTCAGTGCCAGGGCTTAGACACTTGCTTTGGCAACAGTAGCTAGATTTACCCCACCACATTTCCCCATAATGCTCAGAGTTTGTCTGAACTCCTAATGCATGAAACGTAAGAGTTGCAGTGGCACCCAGACAACACGGATGTGAATGAAAAGTCTAGTGTTTGTTATTTGCGTGTGTTGGTTGGTTTCCTTAGACATCATATTTCCTGGTGGCTTTTGTATCGTGTAATTGTAATTATAAAAAAAAATCCACACTGTGTCTGGCTACATATAGACAACAAAGGTCTCCCCACCCCACCCCCCATGGGGAGCCAAAGCCCAAATCTTCCCGGGTACCCAAGTTAACTGATGCTGAATCACTCTTATCTTCCCAGACCATCCACCCCGCTGGCTCTAAACTCCTAGCCCCATAAAATGAAGACTCCAGAGGCTTGTAATTTATCAGCCATATTTATAACAGTAAATCTTCAACCCCCAAAATGCCCAGACAAAGAACTCAAAACTCAACTGGTATAAATACAAGCTGTACACCTAGATGGGGCAAATGTACCCTATGTTACTCTACTGTCCTTCTATGATATCCAGAACTACCTGCGACTCTTTCAGGCCATGTGGATCTGGTTCATCTTCTTCCTCCATCTTCTCTCTGTCCATCCTTCTCTGTCTCCTTTCCCTCTGTCTCTCTCTCTCTCCCTCTCTCCCCTCTCTAAAAGTTTTAGCTCTGCCCCCTCCTCCCACTGCCCAATCACAGGCTCTATTCTTACCTGACAAATTAAGATTTTACCTGACCACACCTGAGTACCGGCACCCCTTTTGAGGAAGCAGAAAAAAAAAACAGCAATTCACAGCAGGCTTTAACTTTTTTACTCTGTGTGTGTGTGTGTGTGTGTGTGTGTGCGTGTGTGTGTGTGTGTGTGTGTGCCTGCCAAGTGTGCACATGTACATTTCAATGCACGCACGTACACACTACAATGCATAGGATACCTAACAGGAGTCTGTTCCTCATGCTGCCTTGTGAAATCCAAGGGTCAAACTCAGGTTGCCATGTCTGTAAGCAAGTACCTCTATCTGCTGAAGCATCTTGCAGACCCACACTTTCCTTTCATGAAGAGTGATACATTCTCATATTTCACTCTCATAACTCATGAAGAGTGATACATTCTCATAATTCATGAGGTTTCTGAGGACTAGAGATCCAAACGTTACTTTTTTCCATCTTTATGACCTGCAGCAGAATTTTCATATGCCATAGGAAATGACTGCTAAACAAACTATTTTGAAGAACCCCCTGGCTCATGTTACATCAATATATCCCGTGATGATACATAAACATGTATTCCAGGGAGTGTGTGAAGGTAAGTGAAATGGGAATTTCTGGTTTCCTTGGAGACCAGTTGTGTCATGTGATGTTTTTTTCTGGAAGCTGTCTGGTGAAAGAGCTTGTGATGTTTTGCTGGAGCAGATGCTCGAGAGGGCATGTGATATTTGGAAAGGATGGAAGGATAACCCAACAGAGAGTGAATAGTGCTCTGGCATTTGTCCTCCTTGCTGTCTTTATTGGGCTTCACCTTGCTAGTCTTAGCTGATGAAACTATTGCATTGATTCACTGATCTTCGCTTGCCATGACTTTGCTCTTGATGATGGACAGAGCCATGCAGTTTCTTCTGGATGGAGCCACTACTGGTGATTTGTGTTTGGTGTTTGCTAATGTAGACAACAAAGCAATTCACAACAGGCTTTAACTTTTTTACTCTGTGAGTGTGTGTGTGTGTGTGTGTGTGTGTGTGTGTGTGTGTGTGTGTGTGCCTGCGAAGTGTGGACTGTAGACAACAAAGTTTGGAATCACCCCCAAAGAACTACTTCTAAATAGGAGCACATCCCCTTGTCTTAT
>NC_034602.1:17295530-17297611 GCF_900095145.1 Mus pahari
GACCAGGCTGGCCTCAAACTCAGAAATCCACCTGCCTCTGCCTCCTGAGTGCTGGGGTTAAAGGTGTGTGCCACCACTGCCCAGCTGTATTGTATTGTATTGTATTGTATTGTATTGTATTGTATTGTATTGTATTGTATTTTTGGTTTTTTTTGCCTGCTGAACTTTTTACCAAGCCAGTATCCTGTTCTTGGGAACAGGTGCATTCCCTCAGAAACAAAGTGACCCCACCCCTATTCCCCTTACCCCATATCCTGCTTCTACGAGTAACTTGTGTGGGAACAATAAAAATTTGTCAGCTTTATCAGACCTCCTGACTTGCTCTCCGTTTTTCTAGTCTCTTGTCCCGCCATTCTCTTCCAGGTGCCCCCAGTCCCTGTTGACCATCTCACAGGTCTAGACAAACTGGAGCCCTAACAGGGACCCCAGGGGGTTGCAGAGGAGAGGATGCTACTCATCATTGGAGGGTAGGCCTACACTCTCATCTCCAGAAGCACCCAAGAGCAGCTTCAGTTCAGCACACCACCTCAGTCCAACCCACCATGAGACAGTCTGGGAGTTCATAGCGCAGCGCAGATCTTAAGGCATTTAAGGTAAAACATGGGACAAACATTTTCTAAGCAGTCTCTCTTTGTGTCAGGGCTTAAAGAGTCCCTCAAGATGCAAGGTACTAGGGTTAAGAAAAAGGATTTAAAGAAATTTTTAGACTTTGTGGGAGACATTTGTCCATGGTTCCCCCAAGAGGGAATGATTGATGAAAAAAGGTAGCGCAGAGTTGGTGATTGTTTCAGAGATTATTATGAAGCATTTGGACCTATAAAAATACCTGTTGTGGCCTTTAATTACTGGCCCCTCATTAATGACATTCTTAAAACCACCCCTGAATGGCCAGATCTCTAACTCTTGGTGTCTGAGGGAGAGCGGTCTCTTAAAGAATCCATCTCCTGTCCTCCTTCCACTAACCTAGTGACTCATACACAGCCTCTGTCTCCTTTAAGAAAGGGACCCTTGTCCGTCCCACCATCTGTGGCTGATGGTGTTTCAGATCTCCCCCCTTTACCACCCATTAAGGACCTTTCTTTGCCCCCACCTAGGGAGGAAATTAAGACGGCAGACCCTTATCCTTCCCTCATTGATCTTGATGACAACCTGCTGCCCACTGACGAGGCGACTCTCGAGGGGAAGGTAGCTCATTGTGAATCAAAGCGCTGTCACGATCCACCAAAAGTGGCCACAATTGCCCTAGCTTTGACCCCTCCCCTGAGAGGCGTTGCCACACTCCCTTCTGTCTTTCCCCTATCGCCCTATGGGACTTTAGATGCAGTTTTTGATCCGCCTGCCATGTCCAGCACCCGCCACCAGTTAGCTGCTGATGTGGCATTCCTATGCCACATGGTAGAGAGCCGGAAGGAACAAGTACAGTTGCTTAGGGCCCTCTAGTCATTAGTGGCCAAATTGCTTGATCTAATGCCCTCCCCTTCTCCCTAGCGACTGCCTCAGGTCTCTGTTAAAACTAAAAGAGATCAGAGTAAGAAGGTCTTAGCCTTCCCTCTCTCCCTAAGGAGTGGAACCACAGTCCCTAGAGATTCCCCATCCCCAGAAACTGACTTGGAGGAAAGCCAGAGAGTGGGTGAGGAAGAGACAGATGATGAGCTTCAGCCGGACTCACGGGAGATCAAGGATGCCTCTGCAGCACCTGAGGTCAGGCCTGATGATGCCTCCCCACCCTCGCTGTCGTTATCAACTGCTAGATTTTAAGATTCTGGAAAAACTTAGAGCGGCAGTGTCTAATTACGGCCCCACTACTCCCTTCACCTTGGCACTCCTTGAATCCTCTACAGAGGGATAGCTTATGCCTAAAGAATTTTCACAGCTCACTCAAGCCGAACTAACTGGTGGTGACTTTGTATTATGGAAATCAGAAGTGGCAGAAAAAGCAAAAGAGATCGAAACTAAAAACCTCGCAAGACCAGGCACTAAGTCATTGTCTTAGTCAGGGTTTCTATTCCTGCACAAAAATCATGACCAAGAAGCAAGTTGGGGAGGAAAGGGTTTATTCGGCTTACATTTCCATACTGCTG
>NC_034602.1:17298156-17305631 GCF_900095145.1 Mus pahari
TAGCCTCTCATAGGCTCTCTTCATGGTGCCAAGCCTCAACTCCTTCGCATGACCTCTTCAGTCCTGGGCCATCAATTGCAACTGAGGCTGTACCTTCACCAATGGCCTTCCATGGCCTCTCACAGTGCTTCCATGGCCTCAGATGCTCTGCATGAACCCTTCATGCCTTCAAAACCAGTACCACATGGAGGGATGTTCTTTACTGGCTTGCTTGAGTTCCAGTCCTGCATCCTTTGGTGATCAACAGCAGTATGGAAAAGTAAGTTGAATAAACCCTTTCCTCCCCAACTTGCTTCTTAGTCATGATGTTTGTACAGGAATAGAAACCCTGACTAAGACAGTCATGGACCAAAAAGAAGATTTGGGGCGAACCACCTTATCACACCTTGGAGGCCCAATGCTCTTTTCCCCTGGCCTTCTGGCTCAGGTCCACCAGGCATGCTTGGCCACCTGGAAGAAGCTGCTCCCTAAATTGGACTCCTCCGCTGCACTCACTAAGGTACTACAGGGAGTGGACAAGTCTTACAGTTCTTCCATTAGCCGCCTGATGGAGACTGCTGAAAGCTTGTTGGGGTCCAAGAACCTGAAAACCCCTTTATTAAACAGCTTGCCTTTGAAAATGCCAACCCTATTTGCCAAGATATTCTTAAACACCACTGTTCTAAACCGCTGGAAGAATATGACCACCTTTGTGCAGGGGCTGGAGCAAGCCACTCCATTGGCTTGGCAATTGGCACTGCCCTTCAGAGGGCGGGCTTAAGTAACTCTCAAAAGACTTGCTTTAATTGCAAAAAGCCTGGTCACTTTCTGCAAGAATGTCCCCAACCCCACCAGAGTTGGAGATGTCCTGTCATGGGCCTGGGAGATGCCCCTCCTGTACTAGCACTACCGACCACCCTGTGCCCCTGCTGTCATAGGGGCTGACATTGGGCCAATAAGTATTGATCCAAAACAGACAGCCAGGGATGTCCCTTACTGCCACAGCATTCGGGAACTTCCTGAGGGGGCAGCCTCTGGCCCCCACCTCCAGGACAGGACCCAGGGTGATAGGGTTTGTCCCCCAGCAGATTTCTCATCACTCACCCAGTCCATTGCCCGACTAGCGAACTACAAAAAACAGCCCAGGATTGGACCTCTGTGCCACCTCCAGCACAATACTGACCCCTGAGAAGGGCATTCAGGCCATGCCTACAGGTATACACGGCCCCCTTACCCCCAAATACCTTTGGCATAGTCCTATGAAGAGCTTCACCGTCCTTAAAGGGACTCCATATCACTCTTGGGGTTATAGATCCCAACCATCAGGGAGAAATTCAGATTCTTGCAAGTACCACAGGTGGTCCTGTGTTTATACCAGCACAACAGACCATTGCCCAATTGTTGCTTTTTCCCAGGGTCTTTACCACAAATCCCTACCATAACGATACCAGGGCCCCAGACAAGAGGGGAATAGCAGAAGCCTTTGGGGCTCAAAAGATTACTTCCTCTCGCCCCATGCTTACCTTGAGTCTAAATGGAAAAACATTTCAAGGACTCTTAGATTCAAGTGCTGACACCACTGTCGTTTCTGACAGGTTTTGACTGGCTGCCTGGCTGCTGACCAATTCAGTCATCCATTTATAGGGGATTGGGCATTCCAAAAACCCTCAAGTCAGTGCTCAGACCCTTAGGTGGACAGATCAAGAAGGAAATTCAGGCACTGTAATTCCCTGCACAATCCCCAATTTACCAGTCAATCTCTGTGGGAGAGATATTCTCTCCCAAATGAATGTCTTCATGTGCAGCCCCAATGAAGCAGTGATAAAACAAGTGCAGGTCCAGGGAGTCCTGCCAGGACAAGGATTAGGAAAGCAAGCACAAGGCAGGTAAAAGAACCTTTGACTCTGACACAGAATTCTGACCTTCAAGGCTTGGGATCCCAGCCTCAGCCTTTTCCCTAATAGCCATGGTCATGCCTGCTACACAGACTCACACGGAGAAGATTTTCTGGAACAATACTGCCCTCGTCTGGGTTGATCAGTGATCGCTAACTCAAGAGAAACTGGCTGCTGCAAAACAGTGCAGGAACAGTTAGCAACTGGTCACATTGAGCCATCTTCCTCCCCCTGGAACACCCCAATTTTTGTTATTAAGAAAAAGTCTGGCAAGTGGAGACTCTTCCAAGATCACCATGTGGTTAACAAAGTTATGATTCCTATGGGAGCCCTGCAGCCTGGTCTCCCATCTCCTGCTGCCATCCCAGCAAATTTCTTTAAAAGTGTTATTGATTTAAAAGGTTGATTTTTCACCATACCCCTTCATCCAGATGATTGTCATCATTTTGCACTTAGCCTTCCTCAAATAATTTCCAGGGACCCATAGACCACTTTTACTGGCAAGTCCTCCCTCAGGGCATGGCGAGTAGCCCTAGTCTGACTCAGAAATATGTAGCCCATGTAATTCAACCTGTTAGAAATACTTGGGCAGGAGAGCACACAGTGGCAGAAGCAACATAACTTCTGGGACAGGGTCTTTTTGAGGCCTTCATCTTCAGCCAGAGGGCAGAGCTGAGACCCAGACCTCTGTGCACTTTGCCCACCAGAGGAGAGGCAGCCTCCATTGTTGGTGGGATTGCAAGCTAGTACAACCACTCTGGAAATCAGTCTGGCAGTTCCTCAGAAAATTGGACATAGTGCTACTGGAAGATCCAGCAATACTCCTCCTGGGCATATACTCAGAAGATGTTCCAACTGGTAATAAGGACACATGCTCCACTATATTCATAGCAGCCTTATTTATAATAGCCAGAAGCTGGAAAGAACTCAGATGTCCCTCAACAGAGGAATGGATACAGAAAATGTAGTACATTTACACAATGGAGTACTACTCAGCTATTACAAACAATGAATTTATGAAATTTTTAGACAAATGGATGGATCTGGAGTATATCATCCTGAGTGAGGTAACCCAATCACAAAAGAACACACATGATATGCACTCACTGATAACCAGATATTAGCCCAGAAACTTAGACTACCCAAGATACAACTTCCAAAACACATGAAACTCAAGAAGAAGGAAGACCAACGAGAGGATACTTGTTCCTTCTTAGAATGGAGAACAAAATACCCATGGAAGGACTTATAGAGACAAAGTTCAGAGCTGAAATGGAAGAAAGGACCATCCNGAGACTGCCCCACCTGGGGATCCATCCCATATATAACCACCAAACCTAGACACTATTGCATATGCCAGCAAGATTTTGCTGACAGGACACTGATATAGCTACCTCCTGTAAGGCTATGCCAGTGCCTGGCAAATACAGAAGTAGATGCTCACAGTCATCTATTGGATGGAACACAGGGCCCCTAATGAAGAACCTAGAGAAAGTACCCAAGGAGCTAAATGGGTCTGCAACACTATAGGAGGAACAACAATATGAACTAACCAGTACCCCCCCAGAGCTGTGTCTCTAGTTGCATATGTGGCAGAGGATGGCCTAGTCGGCCATTATTGGGAGGAGAGGCCCTTGGTCTTGCGAAGATCTTATGCCCCAGTACAGGGGAATGCCAGGGCCAGGAAGCAGGAGTGGGTAGATTGGAGAGTAGGGCAGGGGAGGGTATAGGGGACTTTTGATATAGCATTTGAAATGTTAATGAAGAAATTATCTAATAAATAAAGAAATGCTTGGCCACAAATTTACATACTTCATTACATGGATGACATTTTGCTTGTAGGCACTAATAAACAACAGGCCCTCTCATGATTTCAGCAACTTCAAAAGGCGTTAAACTCACAGGACTTAAAATTGCCCCCCAAAAAAGATTCAGAGCAAAGACCTTTATTGCTATCTTGGGTACGAGCTCGAGTTGGGACAGGTCTATACCCCAAGGAATGAGCTTCAGTTTTCCTCAAGACTTTACATGATTTTCAACAGTTGCCTACAATTTGTTTGCCCCTATCTAAAGATTCCTCCCAAGGTTTAAGTTCCCTTCAATGAACTCCTCTTAGGAGACTCCCATCCTTTGTCTCCTAAAGTCCTTACACCTCAAGCTATTCCAGCCCTGCAGCAGATAAGTCAAGCCATATCTTCCCAAACCTCATTTCAAATTCATTATACTGCCCCACTTTATTCTATTGACTGTGCTACCACACATATTCTGGTGAGAATCTTCTGGCAGCAGCCCCAGACTCCCACAAAAAAGGGGTGTCCTTTGTTATGGGTGTATCTCCCCTCAAGTCCAAGTAAGGTCTTGGCAACCTATTACTACTCCTTGTCTGCCACCCTATTTGTTAAAGGAAGAAAAATGTCCAGACAATAATTTGGCAAGGATGCTGATATTATCATTTGTCCCTTATACCTCAGATCAAGTTGAATAGCTTCTTCAGTCTAATGATGATTGAGCCATAGTATGTGCCTCCTTTGTGGGTACCATAGACAATCATTATCCAAATGACCCCCTTATACAATTTGTAAAGATTCATTCCTTGACTTTTCCTAAAGTCACCTCCAAGACTCCACTCCTTGAAGGCACCTTGGTGTTTACAGGTGGTTCCTCAACAGGCAAAGCTGCCTATGTTGTACAAGATCAGGTTATTTCAGTGCAGTCCCCATATTCCTCTGCCCAGCTGGTAGAATTGTTTGCAGTCCTCCAGGTTTTTAAAATGTTACCAATGACCCCATTTAATTTTTATACTGACAGTGCCTATGTGGCCCATTCTATTCTTGACTTAGAGACAGTTCCATTTATTAAGCTTGCTTATATTATATTAATATATCCATATATTAATTATTTGTGGAGATTCGATCCCTAATCATTAAAAAGACACTGCTTTTTTTTTTTTTTTTGTGGAACACTTGAGAGCCCATTCTGGCCTGGGTGGCCCTCTGTCACATGGAAATGCCCTGGCCAATGGGGTCAATTGCGCAGCATTTCCCCACCCTACTTGATTCCATAGATTTGGCTAAATGGGCTCATGATCTGCATCATTTAAATGCTTCTACCTTGTGCCAAATGTTCAAGATTTCTAGAAATCAAGCAAGAGGAATTGTTAAATCCTGTGGTGGATACACCACTCTGCTGCTGGTTCCTCACCTGGGAGTCAACCCCAGGGGACTCATTCCTAATGAATGATGGCAGATGGATGTTACCCATTTTCCCTCCTTTGGAAGGTTAAAACATGTGCACGTTACAGTTGATACCTATAGTGGATTTATACACACATCTCCCCTTTCTGGAGAGGCATCATGTGATGTGATAACACACAGTCTACAGTGCATGGCTGCCATGGGAAAACCACAGATCATTAAAACTGACAATAGCCCTGGTTATACAGAAACCAAGTACCAACAGTTTTGTTCCCAGTTTGACATCAAACATGTCACTGGTGTTCCCTATAATCCTCAGGGCCAGGGCATTGTAGAACGAGCACATCATACTTTAAAAAATATGCTTCAGTGCTTGACTGAAGTTACAGATGCTTATTCCCCCTTGATGCCTCCAAACAAGCTCAATCATGCTCTCTTTGTTCTTAAATTCTTGTCCCTGGACAATGAATGCAGGTTGGCAGCTGACTGCCTGTGGCATCCTAAATCACAAGACTATCACGCATTAGTTAGACAGAGAGATCCCCTCACAGGACAATGGAAAGGACCAGATCCCGTCCTTATTTGGGGATGAAGGTCCACTTGCATCTATGACAAAGAGAATGCTGGCCCAAGATGGTTACCAGAGAGGCTAGTAAAAACTACTAACCCACCTGTGTCTAGAATGGAGCGACTGTCTCCTCCTAAAACAAATCTCATTTCTTTTCCAGATGCCCCCTGGATGCGAGGATACTCATGATCCTGTGGCTGACCAGAATAGCCACAAACTTTCAACTGCCTCCACCCAAATCTTCTAATAATAGACACATCCCTTGGAATTATGCTTGGGTGGTCCTCTCAGAGAGAAATGGTGTTGTCTGGGCCAGTTCCAAGACTTCCACCAATATTTGGTGGCCAGCCAGTCTTACCCCCGATCTTTGTAAATTAACACAGGGAGTGGTGGCCCCTTGGGGTCTTAAATACCAACTAGATTTATATAAAGCCCCAGAAGATAATGTGCCCAACACCCAGAGTTATAATCCTTACAATTTCTGGATTTCAGTTTATTGGTCAGTCAAACCTGGCTGCGATTAATTCCATTAGGCAAGCCTTACTTCAAGATACAGATTTTTATGTTTGCCCAGGGAACCATCGGGGCCATGCTTTCCATCATAAGTGTGGTGGCAAAGCTGATTTTTATTGCGACAGCTGGGGTTGTGAGAACTCGGGGGGCGGCCTATTGGAATCCTACCTCCTTCTGGGATTATATTACTGTCTCCTGGAATTTTTCATGCCCCTAGAATTCCTTAAATGTCAATCCTAGCTGCAAAAATTCTGAGCATGTCACCTTGGGTTGGTGCCTCCCCCTGTCCATTACATTTACAGACCATGCTAAGTCCAAAGTTTGGGCACGGGGATTCTCATGGGGCCTCTGCCTTTATCAATCAGACACACATACTGGCTCCTTAAAGAACCCATTCATGCCTAATTGCCAGTTCCTATGTCCCAACCCTGTTCTAGTTCCCCAGCTACAGCCACTCAAAAAACCTGACCCTTCACCTTTTACAGAAACTGCTCATACCTTTACCTCAGTAACTCCCCTTGCTCCCATAGACAATCCCCTCCCCTCCATTCAGACTGAGAACCTTATCCTCACCTTAATGAACCAAACCTTCCTTACATTTAATGCCACCTCCCCTGACCTTGTTGATGACTGCTGGCTGTGTTATCATCCCCAGCCACCTTTTTATGAAGGCATTGCTATTCCTGGCCATTTTACCCATACAAATAACTCCCACCACTGCTGCTGGCAACCCGGAGAGTGCAATGGTTTATNCCTCTCTCAGGTCTCAGGATTGNGCCTCTGTGTGACTTCTAATACACCCNCTTCACAGTATGCCCATCTTTGTAANATTACCCTTGNACCTGATATTAGTAGCCAGTATTTAGTTCCCCCAAATGATACCTGGTGGGTTTGCCTTGATGACCTCACCCCTGCCTCTCAGGCAGTGCCTTTTCTGCAGAAAATTCAGATTTTTGCATTCTTGTACAATTGGTCCCTCAATTGATTTATTATCATTCAGAAGAGCGTTTTCATTTGTGGGATCAGTCTGTTGATTCCTCCCCTTCACTGGTCCACCAGCGAAGAGAGCCCCTAACTACCATCACCATTTCAGTCCTCCTAGGCCTTGGCGCCATGGGTGCAGGGACTGGCATTTCTTGATATGTTCTCTCCAAGTCTAGATATCAAGAACCCAGTGTCACCATTGACAGAGATGTCCAGTGTCTCCAACAAGGCATTGATGACATCTCTGATTCCCTCTCTGCCTTAGCTGAAGTCGTCCTTCAAAACCACAGAGGACTTGATTTACTCTTTTTACAGCAGGGCGGGCTGTGTGCAGCTCTTAAG
>NC_034602.1:17305761-17307309 GCF_900095145.1 Mus pahari
GAAGAGAGAAGAGAGAAGAGAGAAGAGAGAAGAGAGAAGAGAGAAGAGAGAAGAGAGAAGAGAGAAGAGAGAAGAGAGAAGAGAGAAGAGAGCTGGTATAAAAATTGGTTTTCAACCTCTCCGTGGTTGTCAACCCTACTTCCTTCCATTTGGGGACTGTTAGTTGGGTTGTTTTTGCTTATTTCATTTGGCCCCTGGGCCCTTAACAGACTTACCAACTTTGTGAAATGTCAGATAGATGATTTGGCAGCAAAACCTACCCAGGTGCATTATCATAAATTAGTTATGGAGGACCAAAAGAATCTAGACCAGGTTGATATTCCATACAGGCTGTTCCCAAAACCTATCTCCACCCAACCTTAAAAAGGTGACTTCTGCCCTCGGACCAAGTAGAGAGGGGCCACCCAGAACCCCCTCTGACTGGCAAATTACCTTCTTGTTCTGGTTGTGAGGCAAAGCACTGCAAGGGAATATAAAGCAAAAACTAAAAAAATATTTTTCTGAATTCCCTGAGGGACAAACCTGACTGCATAGGGGTTGATGTCCAAACTATCCCCTCTGCAGGAAAAAGTCATCAGGATGTGTATGCCCCCCCCCCCCGATACCTCACTGGACAACACCAGGAGGACCGGAGCCATAATAAGGTCCCCTTTAGTCACTGGAGATCAGGCCTCTATCCACGCATTGGCAAAGATTAAAATAGCCATGGTCCTTCTATACAAAGAAAATGGGGGAGATGTTGGGAGCAACTTTGTTTGAACATTAACTACCTTGTCAGCCATAAGTGCTTACTGGCACAAAGTCTTGGCCTCTGTGGGAAAGTACTAGAATAGTTAAGAACAAATAGCTATAGATCTTGAGAACAGGTGCCTAGCAATCCCCAGCTGAGAACAAATAACTATAGATCTCGTGGACAGGTACCTAGCAGTCTATTCTGTTCTGTTCTTCCTGCTGAACTTTTTACCCAGCCAATATCCTGTTCTTGGGACCAGGTGCATTCCTCCAGAACAAAGCAACCCTCTCCACCACCACCCCCTTACCCCATATCCTGTTTCTATGAATATATAACCTGTGTGGGCACAATAAAAACTTGTCAGCTTGATCAGACCTCCTCACTTGCTGTCCGTTCTTTGCATCTCTTGTCCCCGCATTCTCTTCCAGGTGCCCCCCAGTCCCTGTCGACTATCCCACAGGTCGGGACACTCTGGGAGCAGGGAGGGTACTGGGAGAAGGTCTGCAATTGGGATGTAAATAAACAAATTAATAGGAAAAATAAAATCAAGTACAAAGTACCCACTATTCAACTGAGAATTCTTTTTCTGACATTATGCTGCAAAGAGTCTAACATGTTAAAAATTTGAGAACAGTTTTCTATATGTATGTGCCATCTCACTTCTGCAGTTATTACACACGTGTATCTCCTGTACCAACCAATGATCAACCTATGTTATTTTTAAGTGCTCAAACATAAGTTGTTCTCAACATGATACTTTATTTTGGAAATAAAACTCATAAGTTCTGAAACTCTCTCTCTCTCTCTCTCTCTCT
>NC_034602.1:17308299-17316370 GCF_900095145.1 Mus pahari
TGACTGTGAGCATCCACTTCTGTGTTTGCCAGGCACTGGCATAGCCTCACAAGAGGCCGCTATATCAGAGTCCCTTCAGCAGAATCTTGCTGGCCTGTGCATTAGCATCTGGGTTTGGTGGCTGATGATGGGATGAATCCCCGGGTGGGGTAGTGGGGTAGTCTCTGGATAGTCCATCCTTTCATCTTAGCTCTAAATTTTGTCTCTGTATCTATATCCTCATTGTTTCATATCAGCTTCAGCACATATGTTCAATGCATTTGTTCACAAATCTTGGACATCTGATTAAAAACATAGCTGCAAACAGCAATCAAGTGCAGCTACACAAATGACTAGAATTTATGCATAGAAAAACTAATAAGCAACTGAACAAATCCACAGGAGAGGCTAATTAATAGATGAGAGATGCTTGAGTCCATGTCTGTGTGCCTGTTCTAGGTCTCTGAGCAGCTTTGGATAGCGTTACAGGGTGTGCAGTAAACGATGTTGCCTGTGGGGACTGACGGTGGGTGCAGACTAGAGTCAGATGGTAATGGCTAAGTGTTCAGAGAAAGGATTTTTCACAGCTGCTAAAAGAAAACGGCAAAACTGACAGGGAAAAAAATCTAGCTTGCTCTCTCCATCTCCACTCTCTAAAATTACGGTTTAAATTCACAAGGAAATAGACAAAGAGTGAAAGCTTGCATCTGGACTGAACCATCGTAAATAGCATTATCCACAAACAAAGAATATGGAAGAATTCAGGAACTAGGGGCAGGTACAGGGAGCTCATAACTTGTGGCACTGCTAATACGGTTTGCAATATAGGAA
Source organism: Mus pahari (assembly GCF_900095145.1). NCBI lineage: Eukaryota > Metazoa > Chordata > Mammalia > Rodentia > Muridae > Mus > Mus pahari. Next base: position 17,309,110 of record NC_034602.1, read on the forward strand.
AAGTTACACTAGTATTAGCCACTGATGACAGCACCAACTGAACTAGAACAGTTTGAAGAAGTCAGAAAAAAAAGAATCTTTTCAGGATTAAAGACATGTATTCTAGTTTGTTTGCAAAAGCAACTTGGGAGAAAAGCTCTCTTTTGTCTGCAGGGACATCATCAATGGGAGAAACTTGAAAGAGCTTGAAGCAAAAACCACAAAGGACCTCTACTTGTTGAATTATTCCCGGGCTAATTTTTTATTATACACCTCAGACCCAACTGCCTAGGAATGGGGCCACTCACAGTGAGCAGCCCTCCTACATCAATTAGCAGTCAGGAAAATGCTCCCACAGATGTTCCTGAAGCCCAAACTGGTAGAGGCAATTCTTCAACTGAAGTTCTTTGCTCTCGGGTGAGTCAGATTGCCAACCAAGGTCAGTCATGCAATCATGTGACAAACTTCTTTTCCTACATTGCATTTCCTCTCACTGAGGCATTCAATTTCAAGGGTCCAAGGATGGCGAGATCAAGTCAGTGCCTTTTAGACAGACTTTGAAACTTGTACCGTTTATGGCAAGTACAGGATTTCCGTGAGAAAAAGGCTTATCTGGGGAGGTGCTTAGGTAAACATTAAATAACAACAGCTCATGGTAGCCAAGTGCATTCTGAAATACCAGGTGATCTCTCTCAGGTTTTTTAATCACATAAGGCTCCAGTAAAACCAAGAGAAAGAAAGATTTTTAAAGTTCCAGCATTACTTGGGTCTCCTCTATTGAGCCCTTCCCTACCTCACAGTCTCACAAAGCCTCTACATACTCTAAAGCCCTCGAAAAGGTGTTCCTGGCTTCCCCGGTAGATATCTCCATGTATTTCTCTTAGAAAATAAATGCACTTGAGTAAAAAAGTGAAAACTATTTTTAAAGTAATAACAAAATTAGCACTAGATTATAGAAATGGCAGAAGCATGGAGTACACTAATGACAGGAAGTTGAAAAATAACCCCCCAAAAGAAGCACTTTTTAGCCCCCACTGGCTGCTTTGAAAAGCCATCTTTGCATTGCTCCCAGGTCGTGCTCTGCTCTCACTGCAGCCACCTTCGCTTCCTCCGATGCTGGACTCCGGCAGCTTTCTCAGTTGAACTGGACTCACTGCATCGGGCCACCAGCATGCCCCACCATGTCAGACGCGGCAATGGATACCAGCTCTGAAATCACCACCAAGGACTTGAAGGAGAAGAAAGTTGTGGAGGAGGTAAAGAAAGGAAGAGATGCACCTGCATCTCAAAATGAGGGAACGCTCAAAATGATTGCAGAGGCTGACAATGAGGTAGGTGAAAAAGAGGGAGAAGGTGGGGAGGAAGAGGAGGAGGAAGGTGATGGTGAGGAAGAGGTTGGAGATGAAGATGAGGAAGCAGAGGCTCCTACGGGCAAGCGGATAACTGAGGGTGATGAGGATGGTGTCGACAGCAAAAAGCAGAAGACTGACGAGGATGACTAGACAGCAAAAGGAAAAGCTAACCGTACGCCCCGTGACCTAGTCACCCTCCACTTCCCATCTCAGAATTTAAACGTGGTCACCTTGGAGTAGAGAAGCAGGCCCCGCCTGCCCACAGCGGGCAGCAACCCACAGATGACATGCGCTCACCACCCCACCAAAACCACAACATGAACTGGCAACATGGGAGGAAAAAAGAACCAGAATTTCACAGGCCCTGACTTTTTTTCTTAAAAATACGTTAAAAGGAAATTTTGTTTGTATTTTTTTATTTACATTTTATATTTTTATACATATTGTTAGGGGTCAGCCATTTTTAATGATAACGAGTGACCAAACCAGCCTTCAGAGCGTTTTTCTCTGTGTGTGTGTGTGTGTGTGTGTGTGTGTGTATGTACCTAGCTGTACTATAAGTAGTTGGTTTATATGAGATGGTTAAAAAGGCCAAAGATAGATATGTTTCCTTTTTTTTTTTTTTTTGTCTATGAAGTTCCTGTTTATTTTTTATTTTTTGGCCTGATTGATGTATGTGTGAAACAATGTCCAACAATAAACTGGAATTTTATTTTATTTTATTTTATTTTATTGAAAACAAGAAGCACTTTTTAAAATAGTATGGTCAATGTGTTTTGTTTGTTTGTTGGTTGGTTGGTTGGTTTTTGTCGAGACAGGGTTTCTCTGTATAGCCCTGGCTGTCCTGGAACTCATTCTGTAGACCAGGCTGGCCTCGAACTCAGAAATCCACCTGCCTCTGCCTCCCGAGTGCTGGGATTAAAGGTGTGCGCCACCACGCCCGGCTAGTATGGTCAATGTTTTAAGGAAATGAATAAATAATTACAACACAAACATGGTCATTTTAAGGCCATGTGTTTATTTCCTCTCTCTCTCTCTCTCTCTCTCTCTCTCTCTCTCTCTCTCTCTCTCTCTCTCTTCCTCTAGAAACACACATGCAGACAGATTTTTTTTTTTTTTACAAAGTCCATCCCATGGTGAAGCATTACATATTGGTACCATCTTTTCCAAGCTCTGATTAAAAATTAAGTCAATTGAAACCAATCCCTGGATTGGTAGGGATGTAGCTCAGTTAGCAGAGTGCTTACCTAGAAAGCAAGAAGTCTTGGGCTTGTTCCCTGGTACCTTATAAACCAGAGCCAGAGGTGCATGTTTGTCGTCTCAGCAGCTGGAAGGAAGAGGCAGGAGGACTGGGAGTTTCAAAGCCATCCTCCGCTATAAAGAAGTGAAAGTCAATATGGGAAGCAAGATATTCTGTCAATTAAATTAATAAATGAATATACAAACAAACAAATACTCCATTCCTCTGCTTAAATGTTCTCTTTAACCCTAAGCTGTGTCAGTGGAACTTGGTGTATTAATCGTCTCAGAGGGAGCCCCAGTAAGGGTTAAGATCACCTTAACATATACAATGACAGTGACTATGGATGCGAGAAGACCATATTATTAAGGGCCATTATGAGTGAATGAACATTAAGTACTTAAATATTTAAATATTTAAATGTTTAAATACATTTTAAAAAGTCATAGTGAGGCAGGAGACTGAAGGCTGAAACATCAAAATAACATATAATTTGTGCATTTTGTTTGAAGATTAAAATATAATTTTATCATTCCCCCCTCTCTCTTCCTTCCAATCCCTCCCATCACATCCCTTATCCCAATATCTATTTGTCTAATTCATTGCTTTTTTTCCCTTTAATTATTACCCCTACACACATAAACACATAAATGCATAAATACAACCTGCTAAGTATGTCTAGGGTTTCAGAGCTGACCATTTGGTGTTGGATAACCAGTTCGGGGCCTCATGCTCAGGGAGGGCTACGTCTTCTCTCCTCGGTTGTTAAATGTCTGCTTACCCAAAACGCTTTGTCTAGGGTTGGGAACCTGGGAACTGGTGAGATTCCCCCTTCTATATTGCCGTTTCTATGGTGTTGTCATTGTTCAGATCCTTTGGGTGGCCATATAGTCGAGGTGTCACAGGCGTAGCTTTTCTGTCTTTTGGGGAGAGACACAATCTTGCAACAGACTTTTTGGTAAATAAAACAATTCATTTGTTTTTAAGAATCACATTTAAAAAAAGGCATACAGGTTGCAGAAGACTGGAAGCCCTTTCTCACGTGGTCTTTATTTAATCTGCAGAGCAAGCTCAAGAGGAGCCTGCAAAGTAAAAATAAAAATGGGACAGGCAGTTATTGTCTAAACATCTAATAAAGGACTATAAGACTCTTGACCTGGCATTTGGGCTTGTTCCTTGGTTTACTAGCCCACTCCCATTTGAGAACAGATGTTCTTTCATAATAAACCACCTCTATTTCTACTTCTATCTCTATTTCTATTTCTAACCACATCTCCCCAGTGCAATTGTTTGTCCTTGGACACAGTAACCTGTTATTCAGTGCCCCTAGACTTAGATCTATAACTCAGCACTAAACAGGATTTTTTTTAACTTTTCCTTTTCTTTGTCTGTGTTTTGGTAATGGGCCTAAAACCTAAGCATGCTTTTTCTGATGCTCATGCGATTACCACTGCATTTCCGACTCTGTGCCTAACTGAAACTGCAGTTCTGTTTGTTTATCTCCTCTCCTCCTCCTCCAAGCCACTGCCAGGATTTTACAGCTTGCTGATTCTGTTGGTTTTCTCTCAAAATTCGCTGTACTTGGACTTCTTTGAATCTGTTTTTAAATTCTTTTAATAAGGAGACTCAGAATCCAGAAGGATATTTCATTTCCCAATAAATAAAGGACCATTGGACCTTCAGGAAAATGACTTCATCTTTGATGCTTCATTTTCGAGGCAGGAAAAATAATGGCTCAAGCGCACATAGGCCACCATGCCCAATTCAGATCAGGAAATTTGGGAAATGTGCATGTGTTGTGTGTGTTTCCTTTGTCTGGAGGAAAATTTTGAGGGTAATGACTCTCAGTGCGACTTTGATTGTGGCCCATAAGGTGCTCATTGTTCAAAAAGGATGACTGATGGGCCTGTTTTTTAAGCAAAGGGTTCAACATGAAGGAAATCAGCTGTGGGACACACTTCTCTTAGAAATGGTTGCAAAAACCTGAAAAAATGGAAATATCAATGAGCTCTAATGTATAACATGACTTTTACAGGCCTGCCAGGCATATAAATAGACAGGGAGACTCTTAGATATTTAAAGCTTAGGGCTTTAGCTTGGGCTACCACCCAGCTTCTCATTTAACTTAATCTCATTATTCTAGCCCACAACCTACAATGTGGCTAGTTCTTTACCTTTCTCAGTTCTGGTACCTCTCTTTCTTCTTGTGTCCCTGGTCAATCTGTTGCTTCTGATTTTTTTTCTCCCAGACATACTTTCTCTGCCCAGAAGTTCCACCCTCCACTTCCTGCCTACCTATTGTTCATCAGATGTTTATTAAAGCCAATCAGCAAGTAAAGAAGGATGAATGTTTACAAAATATGAAGCTGGTGATGGGCCACAGGAATAACAATGCCAAGATCCAGCTAGTACTTAGCTCTCTGCCTGTAAGCAATCAACAATGGAATATACAGAGATGCAGCGTCACAATGTACCCAAACACTAAAGTGGGAGGGTGAAGTCTCACAGGTCCCACCCCCAGACTAAAAACTATAGACAACTAATGACTGCTGAGAGAGAGAATTAGCCTCTCTCAGGGATGAGTCCTCTGTTGGTTATCCATAGGAAGTGATCAGCTCTAAAACCATGTACACAACAACAAAAGTAGACTCAGCTGGTTATAATTATATATTTTGCATATATGCAACAATAATAATCAAATTAAAAAAGCAATTAAGTTGAGAGTGATGGAGCATTGGAGGGACTGGAGGGAGGAAAGGAAGGAGGGAAGTGATGTAAAGATAATTTATTTCATGTAATGGAATAGAATTAATAGAATTATATCACTCCCCTCTCTTCTTCCCTCTAGCCCCTTCTGTGCCTTCACTCTCAAGTTGATTGCCTCCTTTTCTTTGATTATTATTGTTTCACACATGTATAGCATATATGTGCATGCACATATATATGTACATATTAATATTCATATATATATATATATATATATATATATATATATATATATATATGTAGTGCTGTAGTGTCTGGTTTTATTGGTTGATTGAATGTGGTTTCAAGACTGACTATTCCACATTTAACAGTCAGTAATGGGGCACATCCCTGAGATAGTCTAATTCTCCTCCCAGCAGTCATTAGTTGCCCCATGGTCCTTTGTCTAGGGAAGGGACCCCATGAAATTTTATCCCTTTGCTTTTACTAACCTATGGATATACCATTATTTCAGTCTGCTTTTGTACACATTTCTAGGGGATACTGTTTCAAGCAGACTTCTTGCCATTCAGGCTCTTGCAATCTTCCTGTTTCCTCCTCTTAGTTTCCTGAACCATACATGTATCAGTTGTGATGTACATGCATTCATTGGGGTTGTGTTCTCCACAATCCGTTGATATCTGCCTTGTATCCAGTTGTGGTTTTCTGTAATGGTCTCAGTTTGCTGCAGAGAGAAGCTTCTTTGATGAGGGGCAAGAGCTATACTTATGTGTGGGTATAAGTATAAGATTTTGAATTTAGATAAGGAATTATCCTGTCTCTCTCATCTGCAGTTCCTAGCTCCAACACTTCAGATGTGAGTATATGAGTAACCATGGAAACCAGGAAAATATAAAGGAACCTTGACAGAGTGGGGACTTGGAAGGAGAAAAGGAAAAATCAGGGTGCATGCTTTACTTGGGAAGAGGGAGGTGGAACACAGTTTTAATGGTGCATCCTTGCTTGATTCCTGCTAGATGCTATAAGCATTACTTCTGTGATGTTGCATCATCCATCTGCTACTTCCCTCTGCTACTCACACTCATTCAAAACCAAAGCACAGTAAAGACTGCAGGAAACACAAAGATGAATTTTGGCTGTCTGGTGTTTTCTAAGGTGTTCGCCAGGAAATCTACAAAGTCTCATAGTTTAACAAGATGTAGCCAGATATTAACTTATTACATTAAGTCAAGACTATTACATAAAAGTAGTTTTCTTTTAGTAAGATGCTAAATTTATTTCTTCTTTTTTAATTTTTTTTTTAGATTTATTTATTTATTATATGTAAGTACACTGTAGCTATCTTCAGACACTCCAGAAGAGGGCATCAGATCTTGTTATGGATGGTTATGAGCTGGGATTTGAACTCTGGACCTGCGGAAGAGCAGTCGGGTGCTCTTATCCACTGAGCCATCTCACCAGCCCGCTAAATTTATTTCTTAATGTTACTACTTTTGGAAGTTATTCAAAAGGCCCTGCAGCTGAAAATTTGCACTTAGAAAGCCCTTTTCTTGGGTGTTAAATATTTTGCTTTTCTTATTAGAGTCTTGCATAGATTTTAGACATGAATGGACAATTATTGTTATGTTCATTTGTCTGTTTGTTTAAAACAGGATCTCATCATATAGCCCAGGTTGGCATAAAGTATGTTATCCTGTGCCCTAATTCTCCTAAGTGCTGTGCTACTGGCTGATAACATTTAATTGCTCAGTCAGGAGGCATCTATAACTATCCATATGCATTATCTAGGTGTTGCCATTCCTTCTTAGCTCTACCCAACAGTTACCTGGCAACAGTCAAGTAAACCTGGCTTACCATAAAGGGGCTGTTTGGGTTCTCTCTCTCTCTCTCTCTCTCTCTCTCTCTCTCTCTCTCTCTCTCTCTCTCTCTCTCTCTTTCTCTCTCTCCCCTCTTTTCTCTCCCTCTCTCTCTCCTCTCTTCTCTC
>NC_034602.1:17316955-17321955 GCF_900095145.1 Mus pahari
CTCTCTCTCTCTCTCTCTCTCTCTCTCTCTCTCTCTCTCTCTCTCTCTCTCTCTCTCCTCAAGACTCAAGACAGTTTTCTCTCTTGGCTTCTCTCATACATGCTGCTGAAAATACACCCTAGACCGGGCCTATGTAAATCGGTCTCCCTTGGGCTCTGAGGCCCACAGCTTGGGAGCTGGTCCCACAGCTCAGCCACTAGATTACTACATGATGACAGAGTAAATCTAGCCTGGCTGATTGTTTCATTCTAGTTATTAATTTTCCCTAGGGACACCATGATATGATTAATAACTTCTTCATTCTAGTTATTAATTATCCTCAGGATGCTAGTAGGAATAATCTTAATAACTTCTACTCCTACCCAGAAAGGGTATGTCTTACTCTAAGGCTCCTTACTGAGATACCTCCTGCTCTTAAAGGCTTCTGAATTCACAGGCTAAGTTTGGCTCCAATATCCACAAAGCAATAACTTTAAATGGCCACTCTCACCAGCAATCCAAAAAAAAAAAAAAAAGGAAAAGATTTCTATGTATATTTCCCCCCTCCCTCTTCTCCCTCTTTCTCTTGCCACTTTAATTGTTCACTCTGTTCCTGGGTCCTGAGTCCCCTTTGACTCTTAGCTGCACGCTCCACATCTTATTTTGGAATTAACTCGTTCTGCGGCCACCATGGCTGGAGAGGCACACTAAAGCACAACTACAGCCTCTGCCTCGCACCCTCCCTGGTGTGCTCACTCTCTCATGCTGTCCTGCTGCCAGTGGCACGGGACAGGAAATGGCCTGGTGCATTTGCTCTCTTCAGCTTGTGCCCCTGTCTCTAGCCAGCTCTCCAGTGCCAGCTGCCAAGCCATGCTGAGTTCCCTGCTTAGATGTGTCTTTATGTTTGTCCCTGCCACACTTCTGCAGTTCCATTCTGAGATACACAACACTTCCTCCGTTGCTCCATTTTGAGGCATAACGCGTGATTTTTCTCCACAGGTAGAGGGAATGCTTCAGCACCATCCTAGCTAAGGGTGGTTACATGACTGCTAAGGGTGGTCACATGACTGATTGTAGCTTCAGTGCCACCTTGGTTAAAGGCAGGCTCATGACCATCTGCCATTTTTCTTATGGGCGGTTCCCACCTCTCTTCCTCCTTACCTTAAAACAGTGTGACTTAAGGTCTCCAAAGACACTTCAGTTAAGATAAAGTTGTCATATGATTTCTGTCCTGTCTTGGTAATAATAATAATTTAATGTTAATTTTAAGATTTACAACAATAAAAAGGTTAAAAAGCACTGTCTTAAAGATCACTGCTGCCAGGCATGTGATGCGCACGCCTTTAATCCCAGCACTTGGGAGGCAGAGGCAGGCATCGGATTTCTGAGTTCAAGGCCAGCCTGGTCTACAGAGTGAGTTCCAGAACAGCCAGGGCTACACAGAGAAACCCTGTCTTGAAAAAAAAAATCACTGCCTTAAATATACATCTAGTCATGTTTTTACTACTGACATCACTGTTATTAATTTATAATACACTCTCTTTGTTTGCCAGATATAATCCAGAACAAGTAATTAAACAAACATAGATTGCCTAACTCACATATGTTCAACAGATATTAGTTCTCAACCTTGTCAGAAATCTACTAACTGTAACAGTAGAAATTTAAGCTTATTATGACAGAGACTCCCAAAGCCTAACCGTGACCTCCCTCCAAGGTTCCCTGAAAAGATATGGGCACATTGACAAGACTGCCTGGATTGTGGTATTATAGCCACTGAGAAACATCACTCTATTGCCTTGCCTGCTGCCAGGGTTCGGCCTAAACTGTGGACAGAGGACACCTGGAGAATTAAATATCTCACATTACCTAAGACAAGGTGGGTCGTTTCTCCCATGTTCCTACTTCACAGGAAAAAGCTTCTCATCATCTGGGCCAGATGACCAGACTAACTCTGCCAGAGTTGCCATGGAGAGTACAGGGACTTGGAGAAACTGTTTGGGTAATAGACAATAGAGTGTCCTCGGTCATTGTAATTACTATATGACATCTAGATTAAAATTTATTCTCCCCAGATTTCTGACTACATTGACAGCTAGAAAACAGACTTAGCTCCTTACTCCAAGGTAATCCACCACCTTATTCGCTCACTAGTCAATTTGTTAACTAGTTAAGACTACCAGATCTCTTATCAAAAAGATAAACAGATTTGCCTAACACTCAGACTTCATGATAAGGGATATACAAGTTCAGATTTAACCTTTCACAGATGTAACCTTCTGTTACTTCCTTATCTAAACTCAGTTTCCAGTGACTAAATGCTTCATATTTCCTCTCCATGCTATGCCACTGTCATAACATTAACCAATAGAGTTCTTATAAATTGTCCTAGCTCTAGTAAAATATTCCACTATACAATGTACTTTTATAATCACAAGTTCAAATTTTAAGTTTCCTTTGACTGTCTTCTAACTATAGATTTAAAGAGTTTCTCATGCTAAATCTACACTATCAGCTATCATAGTTACAAATATAAGTTGCCTTTAGCTATAGACTTAAGATGTTTTCATGCTAAATCTATATGATCAATTATCATATTCACAAGATCAAAGTTTTGAGTTTCCTTTAGTTGTCTTTTAAATGTAAACTTTAAAATGTTTCTCATTTTACTAAATTTTTGTGTATTCAGTCCCCCGATAGAAGAAAAAAGCCTTTCTTGCTCCTTCTGCTCCACAAACGTGTTTGTCTTCACTGACCTCATCTTAAAGACTGTCCATGCTGTTAACAGATGTATCTCTTTTGTAAACGTACAAGCTCCAGGAAACACACTCAGATCTACCTCTCATGGACCAAACAGACTCCATCTGGATAAGAACACCAGCCAATCAATAGCCTAAGTTCCCACTTGCTACCTATTCCAGAGGATGGGATTCCTCCCCTGTTCCCAGGAATTGGGACTCCCCTCACTCCCAACCACCATGGTTTCACCCACTAAGGGTTTCAAATGCCAATTTTTTTTTCTCCCAGATGTATTTAACTTTATTCTCTACCTCTAATTCTGTGTGTGCATGTTTGTATGTGTGTGTGCATGCATGTGTGTGTGTGTGTGCGCGCGCGCGCGCGCACGCATGCACATGAGTACATGTATGTGTGTTTCAGCATCTTGTCAAGTCCAGGCATTTACTCAAAATCTATATCCAGGACAGCTTCTAGAAGAACCCCCCCCCAGCTGCTCCAATCTACTCCCACAGACACAGACACTTCTACTGGACCTACTCCTTCCTATCCACAGATGGTTCCACAGACCATGGACAGCAAGGAAACAGCCAACTCTCCTAAGACTGAACCAATTCCCCATCCCCATTTTCTTAGGTTTCCCAGAGACATGTCACCCCAAAATCAGCAGGAAGTAGCTAAAGATCACACCAACCCGATTCCTGTTTCACCATCACTTCTTTCTAGTTTTTCATTTTTTTAAAATCAAACCAAAATGGAGGAATGTTGGCATTCCTTCTAAGCTCCACAAAACAAGCCCAGCAGGCCTGGCTTACTATAAAAGGGGTTGTTTGCTCTCTCTCTCTCTCTCTCTNTCTCTCTCTCTCTCTCTCTCTCTCTCTCTCTCTCTCTCTCTCTGTGTGTGTGTATGTACGTGTGTGTGTGTGTGTGTGTGTGTGTGTGTGTCTTTTTCTCTGCCTCTACTCCCTTCTTAGCCCCTCTTCCCATGCCCTAAATAAACTCTATTCTAAACTATACTGGTCCTATGACTGGTACCTCATGGGGAAGGGAAGACTCAGCATGGGCCTACCAATGCACCCCTCCTAGCTCACCATACTGCACTCTATTAAACATATCCTAGTTTCTCTTTTTATAAAACACAACAGTAGGGGTATTGGTACTCTTTAATTAACCCTGTTGCTAAAATATCCATTTGGAAAAGATATCAGCCTTTATGTGGTGGAGTGAGCTTAATCCCCTCTTGAATATTAATAATATCAGGACATTCATGATGAATATAATTAATGTCAGGATGCAGAGCAGCGCCTTCTTCCTATCCTTAAGGAAGAGTGAGGGTTAACTTCTTGCAGGGGCTGGAACTACATCACAACTTTAAATAGCTTTAGTGAAAGTAATTTGGTCATGCATCAAAGTAACTATTCTTGTTTAGCTATAGACCTTCTGTAATTGAAACCTTAAAATTGTCAAGGAAGAATGGGAGTTCAAATTAGGTGCTTGTTTTCTTGTTATATATATTCATCATTAATTATGAAAATTTTAAATTCCCATTCTGTTGATTTTAAAAGACTTCCCAAGAAATCTGTTTACAAAATGTTTGTCTTTATTGCATCTTTTCCTTTGTATTATGACATCTGACAGGATGTATTGAATCTACCTCCTTGCTCTCTTTCTGACAGTCTCAAGTGTCACACCACCACAACCTTTTCAGCCGGCTGGATGGCCCTCTCACATCACCTACCTAACTCTCAGGCCGTCCTCCCCTCCCTCAATGCAGCCAAGCAAAGCAATTCGTAACATTTACCTGACCCAGCTCTTTGCTTAAATATCCTCAATGATTTCTTCTTTTTTTAGCCACAAGGTGGCACCAGCAAGGAAACAATCATCACAAAACAGAAGTATCTAGTTATTGCATTAAATATGATGCATAGTGAATCTACCAATCAAGATGTTTTGAAATGGTTAAGTGAGATTGAAGACATGTGTTCTTTAAAGTTCAGCATGTAAAGAAATGTGTGTTCAATCAGGGATGTGTGGGAACTGTGAAGGGTGTGGCAAGGCAGTACAGGTGAATGTGGTGACAATGATATTAATTCTTTCCTGTGGTCACAAGGTAAGCTGAGCGCTGAGTATCCTCAAAAACTCAGCCTGGTCAACTTAGGACTAGGGAAATTCCTCCTAAACGACTGATACAGTGGCTCCTTTCCCTAATAACATTATATGAGGTCGAAAAATACCATGTAGGTGAAGCAAAGAGAAATTTGGGAAATAAGACATACTTCAGTCTC
>NC_034602.1:17326955-17330777 GCF_900095145.1 Mus pahari
GAATTTCAAGAGACTTTCCTATCATCTTATCTTTCCATTTCATAATCAAATACTCTAGGACATTTTAGCATAAATTATGTTGGCATGCCATCTGCTCTCTACCCACTCCCTGTTGCAACCGCAACCTTCAGTCCCTAGGGACATAGTCACCTTTGTAGCAGTTGCCTATGTTTTTTCTTTGTTGATTAAGCTGTTAAGAAATGAATTCTGCCAATAACCATGCAAGCATGGAAGAGAACACACTGGCTGAGAGGAGGTGCTGGCCTCAGCCAATAACTTAATTGTAGCCTTCTGACATCCTACGCTCAGGAAATAGCTAAGCTGGTCTCCCTTTTCTGACCCACAGACACTGTGAGATAACAAATGCATGTTGTTTAAGCTGCTAAATTATAGCAATTTGTCACACAACAATAGACAACAAATATAAGCAGTGAGCAAGACTGTACCATGGTGGAGACAGTTTTCCTTGCATAAAACTCTTATGTACAAAAGTGTATCTTTCCTAACGTCATCTCTATTTCGGGTATGATTTTCCCTTGCTGAAACAAGATGACAAATTGTTCAAATTAAATCTGAGTCACTTGAAATTTCCTAGTTTCCCCCCTAAATATTCAGGTAATTTTTAGGCATTTCAGTGTGATAGTTAACATTACCTTTAAAGTTTAAACTGACTATGCTTGAGAGACAAAAAAGGCAAAAATGCCTCTAACATGTAAGACCCTACCCAGCTAGTACAAGCTCTACCCTAGCAACCCACTTCCCCTTTTCACCCGATGTTGAAGATTATTCTTAAATTGACTGATCTTGTAAAATTTGTTGCTCTTGCAAAATACTAGGTCATAAGGTTAACAACTATTTCTGCTTTTATAATCAGTCTTGCTTAGTCTGCTAAAAAAGATAAGTAGAACAAGTATAAGACATATTAAAAAAAAAAAAAAGCTCCTGCCTACATGTAGGCATAAACCATGTAATAAGTCCCACTGTGATGCTATGTGTAAATGCTGCATCTGGGGCACTGTCTCAGGTATAGTCCAGGAACCAGTCAGTCCAGTATTTAAATAAAAGTTACTTATTAAAATATTATTCATTATCAGATTAGTGAATCTCTGAACAATCCCAGACCAATAACATCAGTAGCATTGACAATGGGGCCGTGCTCGTGAGAAAAGGTCCGTTCTTCTGTTGAACATCTGATAATGAATGTACTGGAGGTGCCTGACCCTCATAATTAAAGCCAGAGGGGGTGTACTGTCTCCATCAAACCCCCAGCCATACCTCATGCTGTCCACATTGTTCCCAGATCGTTGCTCCAGGCTGACACATGTGAAAAATGTGGCTCTCTCCCAAGTCTGAGGTCAAGCACATTCTTTCTGGCCTGTGCCTCCCAAGCATAACATCTGAGGGCTCATTCTGTGAAGGAACCAATGGTATGTGTGTAGTCAGCAAAATCCTTTCTTTCTTCCTCGAGTCTCCTGCCTCCTTCAATCAGTCCAAAGAACAACTGCAAGTAAGGAAGGCTGAGAGAAAGAACTCACCTAAGATATTCTCTCTCTCTCTCTCTCTCTCTCTCTCTCTCTCTCTCTCTCTCTCTCTCTCTCTCTCTCTTTCTGTGTGTGTGTGTGTGTGTGTTTATGTCTGTCTGTCTTGTCTGTATCTGTGTCTCTCTGTATCTATGTCTGTCTGTTGTTGTCGCTGTGTATGTGTGTATGGTGTGTGTCTGTGTGTGACTGTCTGGTGATGGTGGTAGTGGTAGTGGTGGTGGTGGTGGTGGTGGTGGTGGTGTGTGTGTGTGTGTGCTTTTGTCTGTGTGTGACTGTCTGTCTGTGTTTATGTCTATGTCTTTGTGTTCTGGGAATTACACCTAAGCCCATGTACGTGGTAAGAATTGCATTACCTGTGAGCTACATGCCTAGGCCATCACACTTTTTTTTTTTTAGTATTTGTTTTATACCAGAACAAAGAACTTCAAGATGAAGGAATTAGCAATATGTTCACTAGTCATTTAAAATACTGGAAATCTCAAACCTCATATCAAATATTGAGGTCATAGTTAATAAGCCTGTTTGAGCTTCAGCAACAAACAAAATCCCTGAGGTTTAGTACATAACGATTTGCTTTCACATATGTAGGATCTTTTCTAAGCAAAACAACTTCCATGGCTGCTCCATGATATAACTCTGTATCCAGGTAACTGATTTGTTGGCTCTATCTCCAGTTTCAGTTCATGCTGGCTTGCCACAGCCAGGTCTTATAATCCCCCCATACCCATACAATAGAGGATGACACAAACTAACATAATATTGGGAGACACCATAAATTATGCAGATTCACATTTATCAGCACACCAATAATGATTTATTTCAAACATAGTCACCAAGATTCCCAACACAAAGGAATACAGATGTTGAGTATACAGTGTTAGATGTTAAACAACTTAATCAGCCCATTGACCAGAACATGTCCACTACCTCTAACCAGAAAAGCTAAGAAATGTGGTATAGCACCTGAGTATTCTGTGAGAATTAAAGACCAGTGTGACACTGCGCAGAAGAAATGGGTGTATGAGCAAGCCCTTGGGTAAATGAATAGTCTAAGACACTTGTGACTATCCAAACTATTGTTACAATAGTCAAAACTAATTAACCAGTTGGGGTATCTCTTGTCCAGAAGTCTCAAAGATGACGGACTCATTGTTGTGTCGAGATAGAGGCTTAAATAGATGTCCTTTGGGCTCCGACATTCAGTGACTTCCAAATGGCTCTTGGGAGTTACGGAGGATGGATAATTGTTGGCAATTGGAAAAAAATAAATAATCTAAGAAACAAACAGGGAAAAACGAGGAGCACAGAATTTCTCCCTTTGGAGAAAGGAGAAAGATGAAGCCCGGAGCAGAGCAACAGGCATGCTCTGCGGAGAACCTGAAGAACGTTTGCTCATTGAGGCTGAACCTCTGCCTCCGTGCCCCAGTCTTGGTTGGATCCACTGTTCCTGGGCCTAGAATGAGAAGCGCAGAAGTTCCCCCTGGCTGCCTTTAGAGACTTTCCCTTTAGGGAAATCAGAGTAAGTTAACATAAGACATTATTCCTATGTCCTTTTGCCAAACACGCATGAAATGCTGGTTTCCCCAAAGCAATGAAAAACTGAAAAAAGAAAACAAATCGTTGCGCACTGAACAGATTTGACTGTATTATTTAAGCCTCACTTGCTGCTGAATCCTAAATAGTTGCCCATCGGAGATCTATTTGATCATTTGTGTGTCTTTTTCTTCTCCACATATTTGGACGCTCTTTGCACAGCTTCAAGTTTTCAGGGAAGCATGAGACTAAACACTTTGCTTCTCTTTAGGACTGGGAAGTGTCTATTTCGACCATCCAGTGTGAGCCCCAGAAGCTGTACAGCCCTCAAGATTTTCACACTTTAGGCGAAGAAGGCACATGGCTTTCCTTACAGGACCAGGCTACTGATCTGGAAGGTGATTTACCCTTGGGCATGGAAGAGAGCAATAAGGCTTGCAACACTAGGTCTGCGGCTTCCTTAGGCAATCATTGCCATCTGTCCGCTGCATGTTGTCTCGGTTACCACTAGATGGAAGTGGTTGCCACAGATTTGTTTCCAAAGGGTTCTGCAGCAAGCCTTCTTACTGGCTCAAGCTCGGGCAGTCTTGGGAGCTGCCTAGGGAACCCTGCTAGCTTCTCTCAGAGGATTGGCTAAAACCTTCCAGAACAACCACTCCGTGGCTCACCTTCCATCGCTACCCCGCCCCCACTGGAGAAAGCAGTCCTGGAAACCAAGCTCAAGCACAAGCAAACGGTGCAGCTGACA
>NC_034602.1:17330814-17357563 GCF_900095145.1 Mus pahari
CCTCCCTCCCCCCCCCGCAGAGCCATGCTGTTTCCATGGTGCCACTCAAGCTGGATAGCTTGTTGTCTTTCAAAAACCCTCCGAAGTTGGTGCAAATTCTGACGGCCTTGAGGCTTGGGCGTGACTGTAGTTAACACTATGACAAGGCCTACCCAAGCCAACGCAGACAAAAACTGTCCGCAAATATGGCCTCCCACATAACCTCAGCAGTCTCTGCTCCAGCTTTAGGCTCTTTGTAAACCTTATAGCCCTTGTGTCTATCCCTCCAGCTGCCAACTCCCAATATCCCTTTCCATTTTCTTCCCCTGTTCAGTGTCTCTCTAACTGCCCATCATTTTCGTTTCTCTGAACTTGGCTAGGGTTCACGTATTTAATAAAGGGCATAGCTGAGATTATAAAGTTAATCTTCCCCACCCCCACCTCTCCCTCCCTCTCCCTCCCTCTCTCCCTCTCCCTTTTTTAACACATAACATCTCTCCTTCCTATATTTCTCTAAATAGATATGTTGAAAGAACAGTCATTTCTCCTACTTTCTGAGCCCCTACACATTGCTGAAGACATATGTCTTCGGTAGTATTGAATAATATCTTTCAACCTTACATTTTCTGGGATCCAGTCATTAAATCCAGCTTTGTGTGATTCAGGATTATTTAGACAGGAACTAGGGTCTATGTCAGCACATGTTTAGCTTAGCTTAGCTTAGCAAGTAAATAGCATATCTGAAGCCCCACAGCCAATTTCTGCCATAGTTTTTTTTTTTCTTTATTTACATTTCAAATGCTATCCCAAAATTTCCCTATACCCTTACCCCTGCCCCTGCTCCCCTACCCACCCACTCCCACTACCTGGCCCAGGCCTTCCCCTGTGCTAGGTCATATAAAGTTTACAAGACCAAGGGGCCTCTCTTCCCAATGATGGCCGATTAGGCCATCTTCTGCTACATATGCAGCTAGAGCTCAAGCTCAGGGGGTACTGGTTAGTTCATATTGTTGTTTCTGCCATAGTTTTTATCAACTTGATATAAATAGTTTTTATCAACTTGATACAAACCTTACAAACTGAGAAGGAACTTCAGTTAAGGAGCAGTTTCCATCAGCCAGGCTTGTGAATATGTCTGTAGGGCATTTTCTTCATTTCTGGTTGATGTAGAAGAACCCATCCCAGTATGGGCAGTTATCACCCATGGGCAGGTGGACCTGGGCTGTATGAGAAGGGTAGCTGAGCAAATCAGAGAAAGCGAAACGGTAAGCAGAGTTCCTCTGTGGTCTCTGCTTCAGTTCCTGCCTCAGGTTCCAGTGTTGAGCTCATACTCTGCCTTCCCTCAAGGAGTAACTCTAACTGGTAAGCTGAAATAAAAACACTGTGAAGTTGGTCTAGATTACGACATTTATCACAGCAACAGAAAGCAAATTAGGATGATCTACAAAAGCAAGAAGCAAACACATCCCAACAGACATGAATGGTATTAAAGACTTCTATTCTTACATTACAGATCATCTCCTCTCACATCGGTGAGAATCAGGGATTACCATTAGGTGCAGTTAGATGCAGAATGGTATTGCATATTTCTATTCTTACACGATTATTGTATCCTGTGATATCATTGGGAATCAACGATTACTATTAGATGCAGAACAACTTTTCCTGTGTTAATATAAAAGATTAGGAAAGATAATTATATTTCAGGTTTTTTTGCATAAGTATCTGAGTTCAAAAAGTATTTGAGGCCAATATGGCACTACATTACTTCTGAGAATTTCATGGGGACTCTATTTCACCATTGTTAGCAGAAAGAAATGTCAATCCAGAATGTTCTGTTTGGACCTTAATTGCTGTTGGTCTTTTACATTTATTCTCAATTGACCTGTAACTCTAGGGTCTCCGGATCAGGCAACAGAGTAGAGGTAAACACAGCTGGGTGGTGGTAAACACAGCTGGGTACATCTGTGAAGAAGGGTCAAAGGGGAAGAAGCAGAATGAGGCAGAAAGAAACCTGGAAAGGGGACAAGGGGTCAGAATTGGTGAGGACAAAAGCTGACTTAAGAAGGATCGAATTTTCACACTGGGTCAGCCTACTGAGATGAGCACCACGAAGGGCAGAGTCCGTGGTGATGAATAAAAGCAATTCTTCTTGGAGGGCCTTAAACAGAGGTTCTGCGGTGGGTCTGCTGGGCTGCACTGTTGTTTGCACAGCTCCATCCCCCTGTTCCTCTCAGGACATACACAAGAGGCTCTGCTCCCTCAATGGGAGTTCACAGAGGGGTGTGGGTTTCCTCCATCTCTAGTGTTTTCACCCCAGCCTCTGCAGGTGCTGCTTTCCCAGGGACCACCCTGGAGCTTCAGAGAGGACCTCCTTGTTCCAGTCTCTAGCCTCCAGCCTCACCAGCCACTGAGACCCAACTAGATTGCCAGGTCTCAGTAGTGTCAGGTAAGGTACAAGAAAGCAAAAATACATGTTTATGTTTATAAAGGACACAGCTAGTAATGGTAGTGATGTGGTGATGGTCAGTAGAAATAGTGGTGAAGCAGTGGTGTGGCAACAGTAGAAATGGTTACAGGGATATTATAGTAACCTCAGTCAGGTTAACCTTATAAAGAAAAGAAATGTGTAGCTGACAGCTTTGAAGGATCGAGAGCATGAAACTAGTACCTATGCAGTTCTGATAAGGGCCTTCTTGACTGTGTCACATTGTGATAAGACAGTGCATATAAGGAAGAGATGCAAAACAAGAAACCAGAGAAGGCTTGGGGTCACCTTATCCCTTCTGACAGCATAGCCCCCAACCAACTAAGTACCTTTTACTATGACCTATCTTTTAGTCCCATCACCAAAACACCTATGATCCAAGCCTTCGACACATAATTCTTAGAAGGCAAACCACACCGGAGATGGCATTGGTGAAAGTGATGTGGTTGTGGTGGTGGTGCTGATGATGTTGGTAGAGTTGCTGGTGGTCATAGTAACTATAGTGTTGGTAATATAAATCATCCTATTAATCCAGACAATATTATAGCTGCTGGTGTAAAAATGATCTGGTGACAATGACAGTAGAGAAGTCATGATGACTGAACAGTTACCATCAGGCACCATATGGTTAATTCTACTTAATCCCCACAACTCATATCTAAGCAGTAGTCTGTGGCTTTGAGGAGGAGCACCCACGGATTATGCATCAGAATAGAATCACAGTCAATATCAAGAGAGCAATCAAACTATCAAAGCTTCTTGCACTATGAATAAGTTGTTTCAACTAATTAGAAATCTGTGGTGATGCTCAGTAGGGTTTTTCTCATCTTATAATAAGTTAATAATATAATTCTCATCTAATAATGTTAGAGAGGGGGGGGGTTAAAGGCTTTGAAAGTAGCCAGTGAGCATGCTCCTTTTAATATTTTGAGCATAGTTGGTGTCTAATGGGTATACAGACATATTCTGGACCCTCCATCACCAACTAATACTAGTTATATGCACTAATAATATATATGAATTTTAAAAGTACTATAAGTTGGAAACTGTGTCCACCAAAGCCTGTATCACCTCCACGGGACAGCAGCACTTTCTGTGAACATTTGCACCAGGGCAAACATGTTTTACCAATCCCCACTAGTTTCTGGTGGTAAAGAAGACCTGACTAAAAACAGGCACACTCATCAGCACCCTCATGCTGCTCCCTCTCATTTGATCAAAAAAAAAAAAAAAAAAATCTTTCCTATCTGAAACCAGATTGAAATGGGGGATGTGAAAACTGCCAGTGAGGTTTTTTAAAAATGCAATATACATCAAAAGATCCACAACTCAACTATTGAGTCTCGAGGGAAAAACCCAGCCAATCTTCAAGTAGATAATGAAATCTAATGCTAAAATACTGTAGGGAAGCCAGGCATGGTGGCACATGCCTTTAATCCCAGCACTCGGGAGGCAGAGGCAGGCGTATTTCTGAGTTCAAGGCCAGCCTGGTCTACAAAGTGAGTTCCAGGATAGCCAGGGTTATACAGAGAAACCTGTCTCGAAAAAAAACAAACAAACAAACAAATACTGTAGGGAAGTAATCACTATCCAAAAGTTATATATCTGATCTGTACACACACACACACACACACACACACACATATAGATAGAATTGTTCAAGGATGTAATACCCATGACATACTAGGAAGACAGTACATTAGTTCTAGAAGAATACCATCTTCTGATTGTTTGTGGTGGATGAAGGAAGGGAACAGAGGCAGTCAGAATGATGAAGCAAGTGTAATATTTCATGGCCTCCCACCCTACTGTTTATCAAAAACACAAGTACCACAAAGGGATGCAGCACAGGATCATACAATAAAATTAGCAAGGTTCACTTCTTGAGCATGAGCCTCCAGCCAGACTCATAGCTGCCACCTTCCTGTAACATGTCTCTTACCCTTTCACTTGTCCCAGAACCTCTAGATACAGTGCCACTGCTCTAACAGTGTGTGTTACACTGGGTGACAGGACATCTAGAGCAGGACTTCAACAGTTTGTATGGCATCTACTATAAGGACAAGATTTAAAATGCCCTCCAACCTCCCCTGGCCTAATACGAACAGAATTTCAGGGTTTGTCACAGTGGACATGAGCTAAGGTCCAACCAGTCTGCCAATAAAAAGGGGGGAAGGGCCTGCTAATTACTATTCTCAAAAGGGGGTTTTAATTGTTTTTATTGTTAGTTAGTTAGTTATCACTGTAATAAACACCAATGTAAAATTACTTAAGAGAAGAGGGATTTATTTGGTTTAACTTAAGACTTGAAGGACTCACCATGGCTCAGTTTCTTATTACTGTGAAGATGTACCATAACCAGGTCAAACTCTTCCAAAGGAAAGCACTTAATTGGGGCTGTCTTACAGTTTCAGATGCTCAGTCCATTATCATCATGGCAGGAAGCATGGCAGCCTGCAGGCCGACATCATGCTGAAGGAGCTGAGAGTTCTACATCTTGATCCACAGGCAGCAGAAAGAGACTGTGTGTCAGACTGGGCATAGCATGAGCATAGGGGACCTCAAAGTTGACCTCCACAGTGACACATTTCTTCCAATGAGGTCACATCTACTCTAACAAGACCATACCTCCTAATAGTGCCACTCCCTTTGGACCCAGTATTCAAACACATGAGTCCATGGGGATCATACCTATTCAAACCACTATTCTCAGTTTCAGAAGTTTTATTCAATGGCCAAATGGTTCCATGTTTCTGGGTTCACATTGAGACAATTATAGCAAAAGGACAAGGCAGAGGAAAGGGGGTAGGGGCTTGGAATAAGGTAGATCTTTCCAGGGTACACTTTCAAAGGACAATGTTAGGAATCTATCAAGGGATTAATTTATTTGGCAAGTCAGAGCCCCCACATGAACCCATCATTTCCCCCAAAGTCACTCTGAACACTGATTGTATCAGGGACCAGACCTTAAAAACATGAGGAATCTTTGGAGGAACACTTCATACCCAAACCATAAAACTACAGGAGTTTACTGATTAGCTGCCAAAATCTTCAGGACCTCTTATAGGAACAAACAAGTATTCTTTCCTCTTTAAGGAGACTGGATTCCAAGACAATTGTGGAAAGTAGAAAACTAAATGCAGTCAATTCCAGAATGTTCTGGAAAAGGACATATACATGTCTAGTTAAGAAAATGTACAAGTTCAGACTGTGTACTTGCCTACGGAGCTTGTAGAGCTGTTTTTCAAAATACCAAGGCAGGCAGACATAGAACAGGCTTGCCTGGAAGGCATCTCCTGTATATTCCACTTCTGCTAACATAATTGTTTTGCAGGAATGTTTGACTTTGTAAATGCCTGCACGCTAAGGAGTAGAACAACTGTTAGAGACCAGACAAGGCCTGTCTCATATGGTAAATACACACTGGAGGGTGTAATCATCTGGTAGACAGTCTTCATCAGAAGACCGTCACTATGCTGGATAAAAAGGAAGTCCAGCTAAGTGGTGGTTTACACCTTTGCATCATACCCTGACTTTAGTCCCAGGGATATGATAGATATGAAGAGTTAATACTCAATGCCTGTCCACTAACATACCTTTTTTGGAATGTTTGGGCTGCTATTAAAAACATAACGTAGATTAAATAGCTTATAAACAATAGGCACTTGTTGCAATTCTAGAGTCTGGGGAGCTGGAGATCAAAATATTGCTAAAACTAACACTGGATAAGGACCCATTTCCTGGTGTATAGATGGCCGTGTTCCAGCTGTGCCCTCACATAATAGGGCACCTTTGCAAAAGCACCAATTGCACTCATGAGAGCTTACATCCAAAATCTTTCCTACTAGGTAGTAGATTCGACATAATGACGTTCAGGCCATAGCAACACCATTACAACAAATTTAATTTAGATTTACACACACTTGGTCAAGTACAACAAATTTGAAACACTTCTTCATCTGAAGGTCATGCGGAGAAGACAGCTAGGCAGCTAGGAAGAAGTTTCTAAGGATCATGCCCACAGTGACACATTTCCTCCACCAAGGCTATATCTCCTAATAGTGCCACTCTCTAGGGCAAGTATATTCAAACTACCACACAGAGTAAGTATGGAGAGGGCCTCTGACACCTTTCAGGGCTCTCAGCACCCTGTTCTAATTTGTTACAAAGGACATATAGAGGAGATAAGAGGAAGTAGATTTCCACAGACTTATCATCTCAGTGTCTGGCCACATGGAGGGAATGGACAAGCACACACAATATATGAAATGGCAAGTTGAATGCAAGTGAGAAAAGGAACAAATAAGTACAGAAATCTCACATCTACATTGTGATTGACTGTTCATGAATAAAGAGAGGAAACTGAATATGCAACACCCTGGGCAATGAGCGATTTTCTGAGACGAGGATGGCAGGCAGCCAGGTCCCTGTGCTCCTGAGATGTAATCCTGCAGCCTTAGGATGCTGATGGCTGGGCCCTGCTCCTGTGTCTCTGTAATGATTACCATGCAGCAGAGGCCTCCCGATACCAGCACCTGTGTTTATTTTTGTGGAAGATGGAAAAGGCCTGCCTGCAGTCTTTCACCCACATAGACACCTCCACCCATGTTTTAGTGACCTGGGGGAGATGTCATCCACATGAAGAAGATGAGCAAGAGAGCAATGTGCATTCCATCTAGCACATAAGACCTGAGCTCAAAGAGGAATAAAATACACAGAAATCAAAGACTCCCTAACTGGCAAATTAAACCTTATGTTCTCGGACACTTCAAAGATCCCAGTGAAACCATGAAAACAAATCATTTATGTTTGTTTACTTCTCCCTGGGGACTCAGAAACAGACACTTTCCTTATACTCTGGATGGTTGACCTTGATCTGGTTCTCAACTTTAGTTTTGCTCCCCACAAATCCCTCTATGTGCATACCCAATTCAAATGCTATAGCTTGATGTAGCCTTTCCCAAGATACCTTTTTTTGCCAGGAGGAAAATTCCCACATTCCACAAGGCAGAGATGCTTTATACATGAAGTTCAGTCGCTCCTCTTTGTTTGCAGAGGATGTGTTCAAACTTCTGTGAATGTCTGAAGCTGTTGTTTCCCTATAATAGTTAGTTGCCCCTTGGTCTCTGAGGGCCACGAGCTCCATTACCCAGGGTGCCCTGCGGTTATCAAAGTCAGTAGATGTTTAAGTTCATTGCATAAAACTGCATAATATTTGCATATAAGCCACCCATATCCTGCTAAATACTCTAAATCATCTGTAGTTTACTTACAACACTGAAGACAATGTGTAAATAGCTGTTAAACTTATTCTTAGAGAATTCTGGCAAGAACAGTCTGTACATGTTTAGTATGGATGAGATTTTTTCCAAATATTTTCTATTATTGACTGAATCTGTGGATACAGAACTTGCAAGTATGAAGCATACATACATAAATGTATACATACTAAAAGGTTTTACTTTATAAATTTGTCACAGTAAGAGATTTATGACAACAGTAATAAAAACAGTATGATATGCCAGAAGAGAGTAATTTAAACCCATGAATTATTTCTATAATGTTCCAAATAATATTTTCTGACTATAGGGGACTGTAGCTTATAGAAACCACAGAAAGCAAAACCAAAGATGAGGAAATGGCATATATTATATGCCCTTCAAAGTCCATGCGTGGTGGCTGGAGAGATGGCTTAGCAGTTAAAAGCACTGACTTCTTTTCCAGAGGTCTTGAGTTCTGTTCCCAGCAATCACATGGTGGCTCACAGCCATCTGTAATGGGGTCCAATTCCTCTGGTGTGTCTGAAGGCAGTTACAGTGTACTAATATACATAACACAAATAAAAGTATTTTTAAAGGATTCCATGTATGGTAAGGACATATTCTGCCACTGAACTACAATCTTAGTGCTGGTTATTTCTGCTGTTGAAATATACGGACTCTTGCAGAATTAGATAAGTGCTTCAGATACATTTCAGGATTTACTTCATCTCAATTTTAATAGCTATCATCCTAAACATAAAAGGTAGACATCAAAAGTTGGATTCCTTCATAGTTTGTACATATGAGTGAAATGGGGTGGGAGAGGCTGAGGTCTAGGAACTTCATGTTTCAAGATCCTGGAGTGACTCAAATGCTAACAAAGGCTAAGTGTAGAACTAGTGTGGGACAGCAGAAAAGCCTGCTTCCCAAACCAACAGACCGTTCTGTGCAGAGGGCATGAAGTACTCAATGTCAAAGATGGATGATGCTGAGAATGGAAGCCAACGTCACTGGTCCCTATCACATGTGTTTGTTTGGTGTTCAAACAGAGGAGCGTTGAAGAGATAACTCAGTCAAGTACTTGCCATACAAGTTGAAGACCTAAATTTGATCCCGAGAAGCCATGAAAAAAAAAAAAAAAGCTGGTCTCAGTGGCTGGGCAAAACAGGTAGATCCCAAGGAATCACCAGCCACCTAATACAGCAGAGTGAGCTTCAGGTGAAGAAGGGATACTAGCTTTAAAAGTAAAATTTTAAAAAAGCAATGTAGATGTCTCCAAAGGGACAATATCTGAGGTTGACCTCTTGCCTCCATATGTGTACCCCTGTGATTACACACTACACATACACAAATAGGTTTAAATAAAATAGTAAAAGAGAACAGGTAAAAGTTGTACATTTAGAAGGTGTTCTACAAATACTTTTTATATAAAGATTAAGCTTGAATTCTTAAGAAAATGCATTTTGGCTGGACATGGTGGCACACGCCTTTAACCCCAACCTTTGGGAGGCAGAGGCAGGCGGATTTCTGAGTTCAAGGCCAGCCTGGTCTACAGAGTGAGTTCCAGGACAGCCAGAACTGCACAGAGAAACCCTGTCTCAGAAAAAAACAGACAAACAAACAAACAAAAAAACTAAAAAAGAAAAGAAAATGCATTTTGGGTCTGAAGTACCTCACTCAGGATGGTATTTTCTAGTTCCACCCATTTGTCTGCAAAACTCAGGATGTCCTCATTCTTAATAGCTAAGTAGTATTCCACTGTATAAATGAACCACATTTTCTGTATCCATTCTTAAGTTGAGGGACATCTGGGTTGTTTCCAGCTTCTGGCTGTCACCAATAGGGCCGCTATGAACATAGTGGAACACGTGTCCCTGTGGCATGGTAGGGCATCTTTTGGGTATATTCCCAAGAGTGGTATTGTTGGGTCTTCAGGTAGATCTGTTTCTAATTTTCTGAGGAGTCTTCAGACTGATTTTCAAAGTGGTTGTAACAGTTTGCAATCCAACCACCAATGGAGGAGTGTTCCTCTTTCTCTACATCCTCGCCATCATGTGTTGTCACCTGAGGTTTTGATCTTAGCCATTCTGATTGGTGTAAGGTGGAATCTCAGGGTTGTTTTGATTTGCATTTCTCTGATCACTAAGGACTTTGAACATTTCTTTAGGTGCTTCTCAGCCATTCGAGATTCTTCAGTTGTGAATTCTCAGTATAGTTCTATACCCCATTTTTTTTTATTAGGTTGGTTGTTCTGTTGTTGTTGTTTTGTTTTGTCTTTTGTTTTGTTTTGTTTTTGTGGTTAGCTTCTTGAGTTCTTTATATATTTTGAATATTAGCCCTCTCTCAGATGTGGGATTAGTGAAGATTTTTTTTCCCAATCTGTAGATTGCTGATTTGTCTTACTGACTATGTCCTTTGCATTATAGAAGCTTTCCAGTTTCATGAGGTCTCATTTGTCAATTCTTGATCTTAGAGCATGAGCCATTGGAGTTTTGTTTAGGAAATTTCCCCCTGTGTCAATAAGTTCAAGGCTTTTTCCCACTTTCTCTTCTATTAGATTCAGTGTATCTAGTTTTATGTTGAGGTCCTTAATACACTTGGACTTGAGGTTTGTGCAAGGTGACAAATAATGGGTCTATTTTCATTTTTCTACACACAGATAGCCAATTGAACCAGCATCATTTATTAAAGATGCTTTCCTTTTTCCATTGTATATTTTTGGCACCTTTGTCAAAAATCAAGTGTGTGGTTTTATTTCTGGGTCTTCAATTCTGTGCTTTTTTTTTTTCTTTTTGGCTAATATCCACTTATTAGTGAGAATGGCTGGGGGAATCACCATCCCCAACCTCAAACTTTACTACAGAGCAATAGTGATTTAAAAAAAAAAAAACTGCATGGTCTTGGTACAGAATACCCAAGATACAGTCCACAGAACTCTAAAAGGTCAACAAGCTGAAGTGCCCAAGTGAGGACACCTCAGTCCCACTTGGAAAGGAGAAGAAATCAATCACAAGTGGAGAAGGAGTTATTGGGTAAAGGAAAAGGACTAAAGTCTTGAGGGTCAGCAGAAAGAATGGAAACAGGCAAACTCTGGAGGTAGGAGGTTGGGTGGAACCCTCCAGAATGCACCAGAGACCTGAGAGGTGAGAGACTTAGGACTCAAAGGGAGGGACCTTGGATGAAATGACAGTAAAGAGAAGGAACTTATAGAGCCCACCTCCAGCAGGATGACAGGACATCAAGAGAGGGATAGGGGTTGCCATAGCACAGTTAAAACTTTGACCCACAATTGTTACTGTCTGAAAGAACTACAGGGATGGAAATGGAGAGGAACCTGGGGAAAAGAAGGTCCAGCAGCAGGCCCAAAATAGGATCCAGTTCAAGGAGAGACCCCAATAGAGAGACTCACTATTACTGAGGCTATGAAGCACTCACAAAAAGGGACCTAAAAAGACCCAATGAGCAGCTGAAACAGCCAGATGTACATATTTGCACCCAACCAATGGACAGAAGCTGTGGACCCCTGTGGTTAAATTAGGGAAAGGCTGAAAGAAGCTGAGGAGGAGAGCGACCCTGTAGGAGAACCAGCAGTCTCGATCAACCTGGACCCCTGAGATCTCTCAAACACTGAACAACCAAACAGGCAGCACACAACAGCTGATATGAAACCCAAAACACATACAGCAGAGGACTGCTGGGTGTGTATTCAATCAGAGATGACACACCTAACCCTCAAGAGACTGGAGGCCCCAAGGAGTATAGAGGTCAGGTGGGGTGGAGGGTACAGGGTGGGGACATCCTTGTGGAATCAGGGGGTGGGGAGGAGGTATGGGATGTGAAACAGTCAGAGGGTGGAGGGGGTGGAGGAGGCAAATAAAATCTGGAGTGTAAAAATTTAAATAAAATTTAAAAAAAGAAAATATATTTTATTTGAACTGACCTCGATAGAAATGGAAAGCTTGATCAAAACCAATTACCAAAGAAGAGGCATGTGTGAAATGCTTCTTTATAATAAACACCATATTCAGAAACTTCTTTTTCTTGGTTAGACAGAGAGAAAGAGAGAGAGAGAGAGAGAGAGAATAAAGAAGGAAAAGAATGACCTGTGTGCTAAGACTTTAAGTAGACAAGGATACACATAGACACATAGAAAAATCACTGGCATCTAGGCCTTTCCTGCTGAAGAAATAGGTCAACAAAAGAAGGGAACTAAGTTTCGAATATACAGTTGGCCAAGTATATATAACTCTAGTGAGTATAATCTTTGTCTGTGGTAGAGTTCATAGCAATTTGCATATGCCCTTTCTCAGTTGCCTTACTATTATCTCAGTTCAAGGTCTTACTCTCAGTATATTAAGTACAGCCTACGACAGATTTGATCAAGGATAATGATTTGCATTAAATGAACTCACAGAGCTTCGTGTAGAAACTAGACGGCTGGGTTTTCGTTGTGATGAGCAGGCATCATCAGGGAAATGGAGTTTATAGTGAGATCTCTTGTCATACATATCATCATAGTTGCATTAGGAAGGACTCACAATACCTACGGTTGCTCTCTGTGCTGCAGGAAACTCCACTCTGCGTTACCACAATCTGTGGGACTTCCTTCAAGGACTGGCTCTGATGAAGCTGGGATTCTTAACTTACACCACGGAAAAGAAGGACATCAGGACAACGCAGAATAAGGCAAAACTGAAGTTTATTAAGAAAACAGCTCCAATGAATGTTGAGAAAGATGCTTAATAAAATACAACAAATGAGATTAAAATATGGTGTGTGAATTACATTGCACAGCTTACAGTCTGATAAAATCAAAACACTAAAAAGATAGTTTTACTCAACAGTAAAGTCAGATCATGTATCTTAACTATAGACATGGTTCACTGCTATTATAATATTCTTATTTGAAATATGTCTTAAAAGGAAAGTAAGATTGTGTCTATGCAGGCAATCTCCACAGGGGATTTTGTTGTTGTTAGTTGTATTTGAAATCCTTGAATCTCAGCCATCAAGAAACTTAAACAAGATCCCAAGGTAAAGGCCCATTTCCCTTACTGTGTCCTCTTACATTTTCCTGTATTTCTGCTCTGTTTCATCAGAAATAAGTAGCAGTTATTTCACAATCAATTGGTGGGACTTTAAATTGGCATGTACACCTACAGAACCTACCAGGAGCATCCAATGCTGAGCAGGTGCCTTCCCTATGGTTCGACAATCCACTTCCTGGATAGAACACTAAGGGGAGCAGTTATACAGTTCCACACAAGCACACAGTAGAATGGACATAGGATCTTCCCTTATATTAGCAAAAATTTGGACAACTCATATGTGAACCACTACTTGGCTTGACAAATAAGATAGTATGTTTTCATGCAATAGAATATGCAGAACAAACAACTAGCCATGCAAGTTCATAGTCAGAGTTCATGGTCACAAAAGCCACATAAGAATACATTTCTTTTCCTTTAACTGCAAACACAGGGAAGCGACATCAGACATCCTAAAAATATCCTCTGTTCTATATCTTGCCTTTCAGTATAACAGTATAAAAATACATAATTTGGAAGATTAGGAAACTGTGCATCTCAATAACAGAGCCTTGCCAGTAAGTATAGCATATAGCAAACATCAAAAATTAAAGAATTTAATTGGATGTTGAATGGAGTTTGTAAAGAAAAATAAAATTGTTACTACACAAATAAGACCAAATTTTTTTTTAAAAAAATGGAATATCAGATTCCAAAGAGATGAGTCATGTAAGTTTCATAAATACTA
The DNA here is from genome assembly GCF_900095145.1 of Mus pahari. NCBI lineage: Eukaryota > Metazoa > Chordata > Mammalia > Rodentia > Muridae > Mus > Mus pahari. The sequence continues at coordinate 17,344,318 of NC_034602.1, forward strand.
GAAAACCCTCCCTCAAAGAAACTATTTAAATTCTAATGCAGTATACCTTGGGCTCAGACACATTTTCTGGAATAGTGGGTACTCAATAAATGTATTGGTAATTAGTTAATAGAATTAATAAACCAGCATTGATCCAATTAAATAACAGAGAGAATAAGTACTTGGAGATTAAAACATTCATTTAAACAAGTAGACAAATTGACAAAATGAGATTTTATCTGCTTGCTCTCTCCATTTCATTACATTTATATTTCTTTAATTTTTCAATGAGTTTGTATTCGAGGTAGAATTGAGGCTCCAATTTGTGGCTCCACTACAACTTGTTTCAATTTGTATAAATTTGATACATTTGGGAAGCCGTTTAAACTTGGTATGAATTCAATTAGGAAACTCTGGATTGGGGCCAAAGTTTCAGGAGTCCCCAAAGAAGGAACAGTAACCTGAAACTCCCATAGGAGATAATAAAAGCTCCCTTTGTCAAACTTCTCCAACCCAGTGAAACCTGCCTTGCAGGGAAAGTGCAGAAACTGGTGAGTGGTCTGAGAATCTGCCAGCTTCAATCTATTATGGAAAAGAACCACTTCACAGAACAGATAGAATGAATCCAAATTAGGTTCTCCCATATGTTGCTACTTAGAGAAATGGCATTTCACCCCAAACACTGTCATCTAATAGACTGAGGAACAGACTATTATAAGTCATAACTAACTAACTAAACAAACACAAGTGTCTGTTTTCTCAGGCTACAGCAGTCAGATCATAAACCACCACACCCATGCCATCATTTGAAGAATGTCAGGGTGACTGTCATGAGTAGGGCTGACAGCAGGTTCTCAAGACTCTCACTCAGCCCCACATTATATAAGCTCCAAAACCTGTGCCTTCAGACTGACCAGCCACCTCTGAATATGTTTTGGTGGTTATGAATAATTTTTCATGTAGATTTCACAGCCAGGCAGTGTCTGCCTGAGTGGGCCACCCCTAGGTTCAGGGGAACACACAGCAGAATGAGTTAGTGTGGCCTGCAAGAGAAATGGGAAAAAAGCAAGAGTTTAGTGCTACCCACGGCTCTTCCTTGGAATGCAAAGAAGACCTTATGAGAATTCAGTGGCGTGGTTCTGAGAAAGGTACAGGATGGTACCTGTGAAGGAGGCTAGCATCTTATGATTCTTCAGCTTTGACAAATCATTGAAGTTCAGGCTCTTAATAATCCCTAGCCTTCAAGGGAGAAATTTTCATGTGTATATGAGCTTAATATCAATTTGTTTAAAGGAAAAAAAAAAAAAGATTCCCATTAACCAAATATACAGGAGGGCAATATGGGAACAGGACACCCACTTGGTATTTTGAGCCATAGCAATCTAAAACGTAATAGTAATTACATTCTGTGGACTTCATGCTTCTGTGGGGAAGTCTGCACAGAAAACAATTATTCAAGCCTGAGAGTGTTACACCTTCAGATCTGCAATCCTTAGTGGCAGTTTCTCTAAGCTCTGAGGCCCGTCAGTTATGCACTGATACTACCTGTTGTACTCTCAGGGTGTGATGCCCAAGTTCTTAGGAGTGCCTCATGCAACAATATCATGCATACTGTTCAAAATTCCCTCTTTATTCTGACACAAAAGAGCTCTGAGCCTTGAGCAAAGCAATTCACCTTTTTTGGCATGAGCATTCAGAGAAGATTGGAGAAGATGGCTTCTTGAGAGTTCTTTCAAGGTTAATTTTATGGTTTCAAGGAGAAATCACCTAAAATCTACATATTCCCACAAAGCAAAGCGAGGATGTCTGCAGATACCTTCGACGATGTGGCCCATTTCTTCTTGAATGATTCCTGACAGTCTTCTGTTGACACTCTCTTAGCCATCCAGTTAAGCTGCATATGACGTAATTCACTTCTCATACAGTGGTTCCCTAGATCAATTTTGCCTGAAGACCACTGGTTTCACTCTGATCAATAGTCAGAGTCCATCAAACAGCAAACATAACCCAGCAATTGTGGCTGAAGCAAGAGCATGAATTTTGTCAATTCATCACAATCATATAAGCTTTTAATTATCACCAATAGTATTATCCTTATTTTATAGATTAAAAAAATAATTCAGAAGTCTTAAGTAATATGCCCTAGTTTTCCAGCCCAGAAAATTACGAGCTGTGTGTCTATCCATGGAGATTCTAACTTGAAATCTGTTATATTAGTCTCTTTACAAATACTTTAAGACCAATAGTTCCTATAGCACTCTGCTTTGGTTAATATAGTCAGGAAGGACAGCGATTCACACACACACACACACACACACACACACACACACACACACACCTAAAACAGAGCTTTGTATATGTTCCACCCTTGTATCTCAGACATAAGAGTGTTCCACACTAGGGAAACACTGGCTAATGAAACAGGGTATTTCAGCAACAACCTGAGTATCTGAAGTTTCCGGAGGGAAGGATGCCAGGGCCAACCTGACACCAGGGATCCCATACGCTCTTCCTCCTGGACTGAAACCTAATGCTCACCTTCACAGCACACAGCCAGCCTATCCTCTTCCCTATTTGGAAGGAGCTATCACCACACTGACTTGAAACCCAAGAAGGCAGGCTGCTGGATGTGTTGTATTATATGTCCTGGGAATGTCAGGTCCAGGCATACTAGCTTCTCCTGTGCTCGCTGTTCTCGGAGGCTCCACCCAGGAATCTCTGGCTTAGAGAGCAATGGACTGAATATATTTCAATGTACAGGCTGATAGCCTGATACCAGCAAGCTACCATTGTGGTCCAGCAGTCACAACTAAAGCAAGTGGGTAACATTTCATCACTGTAAACCTATTGGTCAATCAGTGACCACTTTTATCCTATCAAATCAATTTCTCTTTTCTTTGGAGATGTTCCTGAATGCACATGAGAGAGTAAAATGGAGTTTAATTACTATATCTTGGACCAGAGAAGCCAGAGATCTCATGTCCTCTTATCTGCTCCAGTTTCCTTCAATCCAGGGGAAGAGAATTGGTAATGTGCCCATTCACAAATGCAGATGTAAAATAAAAGGCAAATTTAGAACACAATGTAGCAAAAGTTGTAGAGAACTGTGCCTAGCATGTAAAGAGCCCTGAGTTCAATTCCCAGCCCTAAAATGAAGTAAGGAATTTGAACATTTATAATAAAGTGTTCCTTTCTATTGACATGGCTACCAGGGAAGGGAATACTGAGAAAATTCTTTATCAATCTACACTTGAAATGAGCTCTATTTCCAAGTTCTTTATTAAGTTAATTTTATAAAAATTCGCACATGTGGTAGATACGGAATTATACACACACACACACACACACACACACATATATATATATATATACATATATACATATATAGGCTTAAAAATCACACACACACAAAAATTCCAGTAGAAATAGGCACTTTTAATACTTATGTCTCTCTAAGTATTTGTGGACCCACAACCCACAAATTTGATAGTGTCTAAGCTATATAAGGAGAGATAATTAATGTTATTTCATTAAAATAAATCTGTGAAAAAACTTTAAGCTCAGAAAATAAACCTAATTAAGTTGCTAAGATACCTGGGAACTAATCATGATTTAATACTAACATCACAACTCATCTGGTGGCATATGCAGGGTCCCTTATGGAAATGTAGCACTGGAGTTTTGATGACTTATCACAGACACTTCCAGTCTGCAGTTGCTTGTTAGAATTCTGTTAGACATATTAGATATCAAAGGCACATCAAAGAGAAATTATTAAGTTGAAAAGAAATAACACAATATTTAGAAATGTCCAAGTAAGCATGATTGACTTGCAGTCATGACTTCAAAATACCATCACTTGCTGTGACTAAAAGATCTTCTAGGCCCCAAATCTCAGAACTAACATTTTTTTTTCAGATGGCTTGTTTTCAGAAGCAGCTTAAATCCTACAGTAATGCCTTCTGATCTTCTCTGCAAATAGTTATCTCCTTTAATTCAGATAAGCAGAAAAGTGAGTTCTTAGGTTCATCTTTGATGCTGTGACATTCATGCTGAGCAGGGAATTTGTCATCATTTTATTAAAGAATATCAGAAAAGGAGTTTAAGGCGTTTGGAAATGTAATGGAGAAACACAAATCCTGGAAGTCTCATTTATCAGCCTCATGTGCATTGATACCTTTTTTTTTTTTTTTTTTTTTTTTTTTTTTTTTTTTTGTAGAACCAATTATTATAGATAGAATTTAGGAATAGCCTGCGCCCCCTAAGGTAGATGAAAGAGAACCACATCCTCTGGTTATATTAGGTGATTTCACACTGAGAAATATCTAATCCCCCTGATTGGAGCCAAGCTCCCTTCAAATAAGCACAGTCCTTCTGAGAGGCACCCCAACTCCCCCTTGACACAGCAAAGAAGATGGAAATCAACACTTAGATTACCAAGGCCCATAGATGATCATGCTGGTCAGATGCCAGGGCAGTTGCCTAGAAACAAGGCTTTGTGAAGTGGTTGTCACCACCTAAGACATGGCTCTCCACATTTTATTTGCTTTCTTTTATAAGATGTAGGAGAAAAACTATTCTTAAATAGTTATGAAGCAACCTAGGGGCTTCTTTTCAGGGTAGAAGGGTGGCCTCTTTGTAATCAGATGGCAGGACATGTCACCAGGGCCATGAGCCCATCGCTGTGGCTGAGGAAGGTGATCAGAAGATATCAATCATCCCTCTGGCTATTAGAGATTGATAACAACTCCCTTCTCACTCCACTGGCAAGAGAGCTGGTATTTTGCATTACACTAGTTTATGCCATATGGTTTCATTGTGACAGCTGAAGAAAATCTCCAGCACGGAGCACTGATGCTCAGTGATGAACAGCAGAGGCCGCAGCTGCTTATTTGGTTGTTTTGCAAAATCTGAGGAAACATTTGCAGTGTATGTTAGCCCAAATGACTAATGACCACTTGTTTTCCTATTAAGAACTGTCTCTAAGTTGCACATCTCGACACAACATAGACAACTGACTTAACAGAACCAAATGACACGAGGGGTGGGGGCAGTTCTTCATTGAACGGTAATTTTCACTTTCATGGCCTCTGCTAGGAATCTAACATAGTTTGCCTGCTAAGCAATTCAAGCTTATCCGCTTGGGTAGAGCACGTCAACCTATTGTGTGAGTCAATATTGGAAATCCATTTACAAAAACACAAACATATGTGCACACACCTGCATACATACACACATACACTCACACACTCAGAGTCACTCAATCACTCCTGAATGCACAGAGAGAGGAGGGAGAGAGGGAGAGAGGGAGAGAGGGAGAGAGGGAGAGAGGGAGAGGGAGGGAAAGAGAGATTAAAGGACTGAATTTTGTTAGTTGTATTTATTTATTTATTTGTTTGTTTGTTTGTTTATTTAATGTATATGAGTACACTGTAGCTGTCTTCAGACACACCAGAAGAGGGTATCCAACCTCATTACAGATGGTGTGAGCCACCATGTGGTTGCTGAGAATTGAACTCGGAATCTCTGGAAGAGCAGTCAGTGCTCTTAACTGCTTAGCCATCTCTCCAGCCCAAAAATGGCTGGATTTTAAGATGTACTAATTATATATTAATGGACAAGACCGAAAGGGAATCCCACTCTATATAACCTTACTTATGAAAACATGTGTGTATGTTTTTTGTGTTTTCTTGCTTGCTAAACTTCCACAGGAGGCACAGTGCCTATAACACAAAGACCCATTCACAGCAAAGCAGGACATTTGTGGCTCCTCCATTCCCAGCTACAAGACTTTTTGGTGCTCCCACAAGTCCCAACTTCTATTATTCATGTTTAGTACATTATTTGAACACAGCTTGCTGTTTTCTTCTTCTTCCTGATGTATTTTGAAGCCGTATTGACATGCACTTTGGATGGCCTTTAAGAATCCACTTTTTCACTCTTCTTGTTTCATTGCTTATTTTCCATGGCATTCATCAAGCCATGGCCTTCTGCAGTAGACACATTGCTCATACATCACCTTGGGCTCCCCTTTCCACTCTCAAGTCCTCCCTCACACATTGGCCATCTCCCAATGTGCACTCATGGGTGTCCCATGCTTTAGGGGCATGTTGCCGGCTTCATCCTTGTCTTTGTTTCCCAGCAGTTACACCATACTCAGTGCTGCACTGAATAGTCAGAGCCCTTTTTGTTAAAGCCGAAATGATTACAAGTAGCCCTTCCAGTGCCAATCCTATTTGTCCCCATGTGGCTCTGCCTCAACTGCAAAGAGAGGAAATCGTGCTTCCCATGACATCTCCCCAGGTCATTGATAAAGCTGTTAGCAATGCTAGGCCCAGGCTGGGGAAACACCTACTCTCTTGTTCCAGGTATCACAGAAAGCTGATAGCCACTCTCACTGCCGACCTCTGGCCAGTCAGCCTGTCAGCCCTGAGGTGCATTTTCCTCCTAGTGACTCTATTGATCTGGAAACAGTAGCCTATTCCAGAGTGCTCAATAGCTAAGATATATGCACAGTTATAATTGTAGATTAATATTAGTATTAATATGATAATTAATCATTTGCTGCGAAAGCGTGCCATTAATGTGTTTCGTATGTATGTAAAAGAAAATAAAGCAATTATCTGTTGTATAAAGGTCACTGCTGAGAATGGTCTTTGCTCTGTACTTAGGAACAAGCTCTGGGGACTGTTGGCAGAATATCTGTACCAAGCACATTTCTGATTAACCTTCAAGAACGACAAAGAAGGCCAGGCAGTGGTGGCACACGCCTTTAATCCCAGCACTTGGGAGGCAGAGACAGGTGGATTTTTGAGTTTGAGACCAGCCTGGTCTACAGAGTGAGTTCCAGGACAGCCAGAGCTATACAGAGAAACCCTGTCTTGAAAAAAACAAAACAAAACAAAACAACAACAACAGCAACAACAACAAAAAGAATGGCAAAGAATTGATGGTTTACCACACTCTCGTGTTAGTTGTTTTTTCTTTTTTTAGAAAGAACATTCTTCATTCTATTAAGATTATTTTTTATTACTTTTAATTATTTGTATTTGTGTATCTGTGTGTAGATATGTGAACACGAATGCATGTGTGGAGTCCAGAGACATCAAATATTCCCAGAGCTGGAGTTTCAAATACTTGTGAGCTGCTCAACATAGGTGCTGGGATCAGAACTCAGGTCTTCTGCCAGAACAGCACATGCTTTTGACAGCTAAACCATATCCCTAGTCCTTATTTTCCTATCTAGCAGCTCATGATTCACTGGAATCATTCTAGGTCATAACCTTTGTCTTAACATAAAAGTAGGATGCAAATGAGCAGAGCATCAAGAGTTAGAGCTCAAGAATAAGGAATCCCTAGACAATTTCATCTGGAGGTTCTTTAAAAATAAGGTATTTGGGGGCTGGAGAGATGGCTCAGCAATTAAGAGCACTGACTGCTCTGCCAGAGATCCTGAGTTCAAATTCCAGCAAACACATGGTGGCTCACAATGAAATCACATACCCTCTTCTGGTGTGTCTGAAGACAGCTACAGTGTACTTACATATAATAAATAAATCTTTAAAAAATAAGGTATTTTATTTACCCATGATTGTTTAATACGTATGCACAAGAAGAGATAATAATAACAATAAATAGAATATTAAAGCAATATATTGAAATAAGTTAGTTGAGTTTAAATGGCACATATTAATTACATACAATAATATACTTTACCAGTTGACTATACAACTAAAGAAGTCTCTATGACTCTAGTCAACCACTAAATGTCTATACACACAAAGGTGATTTCCCCTGTGTTCTTGTGTTCTCAATATCCCCCATCTCATAGAGCTCTGGTGCAGGTAATCACAGTTGCCATGAGTTCATAAGTGCGATGTCGATGTTGTGCATGGATGACAACATTCACAACACTCCACCACTTCCCCAAACGCTGATGCCATTCATTCTGCTCTCTTTTCTGCAATTTTCCCAGAGCCTCACACTGGATAATATGGATGCCCCATGTATGGCTGAGAATTTAACAGTCTATTGTTATTATATAGTATTGTAACTGCTATACCCTGAAAAGAGGAACTTCCCTGACCAAAGTTGATGTCACTACTAATCTGTGAAAAATCTATTTAAAAAACAACTTGATGGTGAGATCACACCATGTAGAAATCTAGGCTACTGTTCTCCCCATTAGACCTATGACTTCTGGAACCACAGGCTTCGACTGAGTTTACCATATCAAATGTGAGCAGAACTCAGATCCAATCAGAAAGTGGCTGTCTACCCCAGCAACAGACTTGCCACTATTGAGCCAGTGGGTAAATTTCCTGACTTGTAAATAGTGTTGCAGGAAGGGTTCACAGCTGAGCACACACATGCACATACACGCACACATATACACACAAACAACAACAAAATGCCTGTTACCACAAAGTGGATAAGAGACAGTTTCTTCTAGAGTCAAGTATGAATAACTATGTCTTGGGAATAGAGAATTAGCTTGCCGCAAATTCTATGCTCCTTTGTGGAAACAATTTCATGGAGATTCTTTCTTTCTTTTTTTAATGGTTTTCAAGTGTTTGTTGTCATGGAGTAGAGGCGGAGAAAGGCAGAGAGAGGGAGAAAATAGAGGACTAGAGGTTGGCCATGGCCACGTGGAGAGACAGGGAAGGGAATGCAAAGAGGGGGAGCAAGACAGTGAGAGAGAAGCAAGCAGGAAGCAGGAGTGAGTAATAGCTTCACGGAGATTCCATAGCAACAAAATAAAGAAAATCAGAAACCATAACAGCTTTTAGATACATTGGTAGAAAAATCAGGTCAGCAGGTTACAGAAAGATGAGGGAAACTCAGACATTGGCCAGGTGGTATGAGCAGCCGTTTTTGGTCTGTTGGCTGGTGACAGCTGGTGTTTTGTCTCTACATTCCAAAGGATTGACCTGGAAGTCAGAGAGATGTTAGGTCAGACATGGGGTTTCTGGTGGACTCTTAAGGATTTCCTATGTGTACAGTAGCATCACCTATAATAAAGAAACTGACCTCTTCTTTTCTTATTTGTAGCCCTTTAATTTCATTCTCTTGTGCTAAGGTCATTACTGATCTTGCTAAGACTATAAGCACTACCATGAGTAGGAGAAAAGCCACTCTTGTCCTATACCTGATTTTAATTCAAATATTTTATTTTCTTCCTCAATTTAGAATGATATTGGCTATACATTTGTCATACACAGCCATTATTATATTAAGATATGTTCCCTTCATTCTTTGTCTCTTGAAAGAGCTCTTGCTAAATTTTGTCAGTTGTTGAGGTTTTTGGCTTTTACTGTCTATTGTAATGCTAAGTATGGGCCCCCAACACTTGGAGTCTGCATGTAGCCCTTGCAACTCTGCCCCAAGTTATTTCTATTTGGTAAATAAAGATGCCAACAGCCAATAGCTGGGCAGAAGAGAAATAGGTGGAGTTTAGTTTTCCTGGTGTTGGGGTCAAAGGGAAAATGTGTACTGGAGGAAGAAGGAGAAGCCACCATGGGTTAGTTGAGTCACAAAAGTGTGGCTCTGAGGGCTAGCCATTTGGAGTTAAGAGCAGCCCAGAAGAAACAAACTAACTAGTAAGCAATAACTCAGGGTTATCTCTAGAAAAGTGGATTTTAATTAGCATGGAAGGTAGGCATTTGCCCAGCTATTGTGTTAATTAAGGCTTATGGTAAATATAAAGGCTGTGGGTGTGTCTGTCAGCTGGGAACTTAAATGGTCTAAGGCAGGGTAGAAACCCTGAGTCAGGATTAAATATTTTCTATAACTGTCAATGTTCTTTTTGCATAGAGATAATCATATGGTTTCTGCCCAGTCCATTTATGTGACATATTTTATTTACTGATTTGTATATGTTGAACCAACCTTGAATCTCTTATATTAAGTCAACTTGATAATAGCAAATTATATTTTATATTTCCTCTTGAATTCAGTTTTTGAGTATTCTTTGAGAAAATTGGCATGTAGGTTCATCAGAGACATTGATCTTTAATTTTGTCATGGTGTTTTAACGTGACTTATGCACAGTGATACTGTCTTCATAAAGAGAATTTGTAAGCATTCATTCCCTATTAGAATAACTTGAGAAGTATTGGTATTAACTCTTTCTAAAAGATCTGTCAGAAGTCTGCAATGAATCTGTGGTAGATCTGAACTTTGGTTAGAAGAGGTTTATTTTTGTTAGTGGTTTGTTTGTTTGATTGTTTGTTTTTAACACTGTTTCAATATCATTATTAGTTCTAAGTCTGTTAACTTACTTATATCATTTGATGTTGACCTAAAAAAAAAAAGCCTATCTATTTTTTTTTAATTTCCAATTTACTGGAACATAAGTATTTTTAGGTTTTTCTTTTATTCTATGTGAAGTGATCTTATTTCTCTCTACTGGTAGCTTTGGTTTGAAATCTATTTTGTGCAATATTAGAACACTTATTCCTGCTTGTTTCCTGGTTCCATTTAACTAGAATATTTTCCCATCCTTCCACCATAGGGCAATGCCTATGTTCATTAGTTGACTGTTGATTTGACAAAACAGGTGGCAAAAGTATCTTAAGGAAGAAAGGGTTTATTTTGCTTATTGTTTTGGAAGATATAGTCCATTACAAACAAGGAAAGGATGGTAGCAGGAACAGTAGGTTCCTGGTCACATTTCATCCACAGTCAGAGAACAGAGATGAATGTTTGTTTTTGGCTCTCTTTCTCCTTTTTATTTAGTCTGGAACGCTATGAACATTGCTACCCACATTTAGCAAGTCTTTCCACATCCATTAACTTAACTTAGATAATCATCTACATGTATGGCCAATGGCTAGTTTCCATGGTGATTCTCTTTCCTGTCAAGTGAGGAGATTAACTATCACAAGTAGTGTCTAAATGTGATGGCAAAGTGTGTTTTTAAGAGGCAGAAAATTTTAAGCATAGATTCTGTTTTAAAATGAAATCCAAATAAATCAATCAATAAATAAAATGAAATCCCAGTTTGTGTCTTAAAAAAAATGACTACATATCTGCCGAGCGTGGTGGCGCATGCCTTTAATCCCAGCACTTGGGAGGCAGAGGCAGGAGGATTTCTGAGTTCGAGGCCAGCCTGGTCTACAAAGTGAGTTCCAGGACAGCCAGGGCTATACAGAGAAACCCTGTCTCAAAAAACCAAAATAAATAAATACCAAAATGGATGATCACAGCCAGCTACTGGATGGAACACAGGGTCCCCAATGGAGGAACTAGAGAAAGTACCCAAGTACCTGAAGGGGGCTGCAACCCTGTAGGTGGAACAACAACAGGAACTAACTAGTACCCCCTGGGTTTGTGTTTCTAGCTGCATTTGTAGCAGAAGATGACCTAATCGGCCATCAGTGGGAATAGAGGCTCCTTGGTCTTCCAAACTCCATATGACCTAGCACAAGGCAAGGCCTGGGCCAAGTAGTGGGAGTGGGTGGGTAGGGGAACAGAGGTGGGGGGAGGGGTATGGGAATCTTTCGGGATAGCATTTGAAATGTAAATAAAGAAAATAATAATAATAAAAAATAAATAAATAAATAAATAAATAAATAAATAAATAAAAATAAAATGAAATCCCAGTTTGTGTCTTAAAAAAAGATGACTACATATTTATGTGGTGGGGGCCAGGGAGAAAGGAATGCTTTTGCTACAACATACGTGTGGAGACAAGAGGACAACTTTCTGTAGTTGGTTCTTTTCTTTGACTATGTAGGTCCCAGGGATCAAAGACAGCTTATCAGAATTGGGGGCAGGTGTCCCTACCTCCTGAGCCATATTTCCAGGCATAGTTTCTGCCGTTTGCTTGGAGAGCTTGAGATATCTAATATTCAACATTATTTTTGAAAAGGTGATGTTAATTTCTGTCATTTGGTTGATTCTGCAATGTTTGGCTTTTCCCTCCTTTGCTCAACTACTATTTTGCTGGTGTATATTCGAGATGGAGCCTGCTCCCTCTCCTCAACTCACATTTGTAGCAGCTTTCATTTCTTATGGTGTTTTTAAGAGCAGAAAATTCCTTTAGTTTTTTTTTTTTTCTTTTACATTTTGGAGAAATTGCTGGGTGGGGCCTTCTCCAATGGCATCCTTCTTTCTGTTCCATTATGGATCAGGCCTCTCTTTAATCTCTTTATCATTTTCACAACAAGCTTTGGCTCCAATGTTAAATTCCCTGCTGCTGTTTTTCTTCAAACTATACATTTTGCATGGCTTTTTCCCCCCCACTTGTACTTTTTCTTTGCAGACCTACACAAGCATGATTACTAATAAAAATGCAAAATAAGTGAATACATAAATCAATACCAGGCTGTCTTGAAGTCTCCTCTGCCAAAGAAATTAGCCCAGTACTTTTCAAACTAACTGCAAGAAACTTCTTAGGACAAGGGCAGAAGGCAACCACATTGTTTAGCAACATTTCAGAAGAGGAGTCTCTAGCTTGCTTGCTAATATTGTTTGCCTCTAAAACCTCTTACAGTTTGGCTTTCACAGTTTGCATGGCTTTACTGAAATGTTTTCCAGATACCTATTAAGGTGACTCATTAAAATTTACTAACAAAATTCAACTGTTTCTCTAAAACAACAACACCTACATTGTCAAGTCTGTCACAGAAATAGATGACTTCCTGTTACCCTGGGAGCTTCTGTCTTTGTTATGGTTTCCATTGCTGTAATAAAGCACCACAACCAGTACAATTTATAAAAGATAGGTTTTAATTGGGCTTATGGCTTCAGAGAATCAGAGTCCACAATGGAAGAAGAAGTCCTGGCAGCAGGAACAGCTGAGAACTCACATCTTCAACACAAATATGAGGAAGACAGGGCACATTGGGATGGCATGAGTCATGCCCAGTGACCTACTTACCTCAACACAGTCACATCCCCTAATCTTTCCCAAATAGTTCCACCAACTTGGGGCTACATTTTTAAACCTACAAGCCTATGAGGTCCATTCTCATTCAAACTATCACAGAAACTGTAATCTTTCAGAACTGAAATATACCATTCAAAGGCCTTGCATCTTTAAAGGTTGTGTAAGAATCATCTATTGTTCTGTTTGATTTGCCCTTATATGTAACCTTTGGTTTGTCTTTTGCCGTTTTCAGTGTTTTCTTTGTTCTATGTATTTAATTTCAACATAGCATCCACATGGGAATTTTTTTTTCTCATTGGTAACCTTTCTGTTGGGATTTGTGGTATTTTGTTGAGTCCTTGTTTTTTGTTTGTTTGTTTGTTTGTTTGTTTGTTT
>NC_034602.1:17358572-17368294 GCF_900095145.1 Mus pahari
GGAAGAGGAGGAGGAGGAGGAGGACATAGGAAATGAAACTAATTAGTTTGATTGCTGAATTACTTCTGGAGTCTCTCAAGTTCTTTCCCTGAGAGGTTAGAAGCCTATCTAACCTCTGGCAATCCCTTTGAAATCCCTTGGCTCTTTGGCTCTTCCTTTGGATGGTGGGATTATTGATGCTGTTGCCATCCATGGGCAGTGCTTTATAGGTGGAGTCTCAGGGAGTGCTGTACCTCTGTGAATTCCTCCAGGGATCGCTCTCCCTGCCCCTGTGTAGCTCTTACCAGTGTCCCATTCACTGCTTGTTTGTATGAATTTCCCTGTAAAGGTTGGCTCCCACTACATTTTAACTTCAGTGAAAGCTACACAGACCTGTTCTTTCCCCTCTCAGTCACTCAGTATTTTCTCACTCAGGTTTCAGTCATAGTTCTAAGACAGTTTATGTCAGTTTATCTGGGAGTATGGTTCACAGAGGATCATGGGCTGTCAAGGACCAGAGCTGTAGAAGTGTTTTTGAAATGGTGTCTTGCCTCTGTTTTGTGGGTGTCTCACAGTGCAGAGGGGAGGTTTTCCCCAGTATCTTGTCTATTAATGCCACTGCCCTGACCAGGACCTCTTTTTTTTCCCATCTGACTAAAATGTTTGTTGCTTTTCTGATAGCTGGTTTTCAGTCTTCACCTGATTATTCCCTGGAGAATAAGATGTGTCTGAGTGTAGCCTACAATCTTGAATGAAAAACAGGAAGGAAAACAAACAAACAAACAAACATGGCATTAAGTTTGGTTTCTTATCAGCTCACATAGATGAGTAAGATCCGTCAACTGGTATTTTGAAGGCCTTCACTTCCAGTGCCTTTAGAAACTGTAAAGATGTCTTGGCCCCTCTTTCAGTGGTATTGTTTGAAGTCTCCTCCTTGTAGACTGGTTGTATTGATGCATAACTCTAGTCCCAACATTCAGGAGGCACAGGCAGGAGGACCAGGCTAGCTAGTTCACACAGCCTGTTCATTTCTGCCAGGGCTGCGTAGTGAAAAGGCACATCTAGGACTTCCACCACCACACACAGAAATGAAAAGAAAAAAAAAAATGTAAAGGAGTTTTTCCTCCTCTCATTCAAAGTTGAATTCTTGGATTCTCAGCCATTAGCCCATTTAAATAAATGATGTAGTTTAACAAATAGCCTCACACTGGCTCAATTTTATGGTTGGGATAATGATGCCATTGTTATATAAGACATTATCTGAGGACATCAATTGAGGGCACCCATGAACTTTCTGTACTTTCCTGAGACTTGTTAGTAGGTCTACAATTCTTTAGAAATAGTTTGAAATGGTTTTAATGTTAAAGAACTTCATAAATTTCAATTCAGTGCTTTTAAAATTCTGCTCCTTTTTAAAGCAATGTTTCCTGTTGTTTTTGAAGCTGGCTTTTGTATCTTTATGATGCAAATGGATCCAGTTTAAAGAGGGTTGCATGAAAGGAAAAGAGAAAACATTGGTCCTTAGCTTTGCCCCCTTGCAGACCTGGTCATCTCAGAACAGGGAAACAGAGTTAGAACAGGGCCTGAAGGGAGCTGGCAGCAGGAAGCATAGAAAGACCTCTCAGAGGGATTGATTCATAGACAGCAATGAAAAGGCTGGCAAAATACCAGCAGCTGTGGGAATTTAAAGTGAACTTTGCCTGGTTCTATGAGATGGCCAGTTCAGGCTCTATTTCTCCCATTACTAGGAGTTTTAGCTAGGGTCTCCCTAATAGATTCCTTGGAGTTTCCATTGCACTAGGCTTCTACTTTGTCCCTGAATTGCCCTCCAAATTGCAATGATCTCTTGCAGGACTCTCTCCCTCCATCATCTCCCCTCCTGGTCTCTTCTGTTCCTGTTCCTGCTCCCCCACCCCCACCCCTGTTCCCATTCCACCCTGAAATATCCATTCTATTTCCTCTTCCTAGGGAGATCCATGCATTCCCCACTCCCTTGAGCCTTCATTGTTAGTTCGCCTCTTAGTGTCTGTGGATTGTAGCATGATTATCCTTTATTTTATAGTTAATCTCCACTTACACATGAGTATATATCATGTGGATGGATTGCACATCAACCCAGCCACAAAACCCTCAACCTACTATTTGTCCTGCCATCAAAATGTGCTGGTGTAAAGGTGGCATGGAAATTGTAGGAGTGACTAACCAGTGACTAGTCCAACTTGAGACCCATGCCACAAGAGGGAGCCCACCCCTGACACTACCTGGAGAGCCAATAAGCAGAGGAAGAACGGCCCAGAGACCCAGAATAGAAGTAAACATGCCTGGGGAAAAGTCAATGAAATGATTCCTAATGATATTCTGCTATACTCAAAGATTGATATCTAACCCAGAGAGCCTTCATCCAGCAACTGATGGAAATGGATGCAGAGACCCACAGCCAAACATTAGGTGGAACTCAGGGAATCCTGATAAAAAGCAGGAAGAAAGACTATAGGAGCCAGAGGGGTCAAGGACACCACAAAACAACAACAACAACAACAAAACAGAATCAACAAACCTGGTCTCATAGGGGCTCACTGAGACTGAACGAACAGTCAGGGAGCCTGCATAGGTCTAACTTTGGCCCTCTGCATATATGTACAGCTTGGTATATTTGTGGATCTTCTAACAGAAGGAGCAGGGGCTGTCTCTCACACTGTCTGTTTTTGGGGGCCCTTGTCCTCTTTCTGGGTTGCCTCAGCCAGTCATAATATGTGGGGATGTGGCTCGTCTTATTGCAACCTGATATGCCATGTTTGGTTGGTAGCCTTGGGAGGCCTGCCCTTTTCTGAAGGGAAACAGAGGAAAAGTAGCTGTGGGGTGTGGCTGGGGAGTTAGGAAGGAGGAGAAACTATAGTTGGGATGTAATATATGAGAGAAGAAATTAATTAAAAAATTAGAAAAAATAAATAAATAGACCCTGTGCTAGAATGTGGGCTTGATGGCCGTAGTGATCAGAGAACATGGGGATTGTCAATGTTGGGGAGCAAAGCCCTAGGTTGGAGAGAGGCGGGCCTTAGGAGCTGGGGCTTTTCGAGCCCATTAGTAAGGTGAGAGGCAGGCTTGTAGGCACATAGACAAGTTACTTAGAGGTTAGGAAAAGAATTCATGGTGTTTATTATGAACAGACATTGCCTTATGATGGTTGCCACAAACTGGGGCTCAATGGGCCCTCCTCAATCCGAGAGAGAGAGAGAGAGAGAGAGAGAGAGAGAGAGAGAGAGAGAGAAAGAGAGAGAGAGAGAAATTTGAGTGTCAGTTGTCAAATCAAGCATCAAACTTTTTATACAGAAGAATAACAAGAAACCAAGAGAACACATCTGCTAAGTTACAGTGACACAAAACAATAGGAATGTATACATCAAAAGATGGTGGGGACCAGGCCACTGTTTACCACTAGGAAGGGAGTCAGGTGTAATGCTAGTCTATTGTTAAGCCCACCACCAGGGGTTCTTAGTAAATGCCTGATTATACTGTTTTTTTGGGCCTAGTGAAGAAACCTGTCTCAGGGGGGTTCCCTAACTCTTTCATGGTTAACCTACCTATTCACAAGGCCATTGTATATTCCCTTGTTTGGGTGAGACTCTACTGACCTAAGTAATCACTCTGCAGACTAGCCCTGAGCTATTCTAGCTCCGTTCTTTGTAATGCCTAATTAGTTTCACTGTCTCTACTAGAAGTAAATTTGAATGTTACTGAATAGGTAACCTTCTCACTGAATTCCTACTGAATTCCAAGCTCGGCTTCAAGGATTTTCTAGGATGTTGGAACACTGGTGCAGGTTCACCTATGTCAGAATTCAATCTTTAAAGGCACTTATAATAAAACAATACTGAAAGAGAGCATACACCATACTAACACGGGGACTGAGTTTGAGTACATGGGCTATGAGAATCCCAAGGTTCCAGGAGGCTGAGTTTCCTTGAAACTCTTTGACTTGTGACTGCCTCCAGGCTTTTTGACCCCAACAGGCAGACTTCACGGGAGTGGGGTAGCAGACGGTTTGACTCCATGATGACACGAAGGCAGGCTGCATTCAACAAAGCTGGCTCCTTGAAGACTGAATGTTGACCTTCTCAGTCCAGTGACGTGTTCGATACCACCTCCGGGTACAGAGTAAGGCAGTGATCCACAGTTCTAGTCAGCTTCTCTAACATGGGGATCATTAACTAAAACTCCGTTATGCTGTTAATCAAGGATGTGAGGCATCAGATATAATAAATACACTTTCTGATTCTAGTATTTTGCAGTTAACAATAGGCTTGTTCCAGAAACTTAGAATACCCAAGATACATTCTGCAAAACATGAGAAAGCCAAGAAGGAAGACCATCGTGTGGATACTTCATTCCTCCTTAGAATAAGGAACAAAATACCCATGAAAGGATATAAGTACAGAGACAAAATTTAGAGCTAAGATGAAAGGATAGACTATCCAGAGACTACCCCATCCAGGGATCCATCCCATCATCAGCCACCAAACCCAGATTCTAATGCACATGCCAACAAGATTCTGCTGAAGGGACCCTGATATTGTGAGGCTATGCCAGTGCCTGGCAAACACAGAAGTGGATGCTCTCAGTCAGCTATTGGATAGAACACAGGGCCCCCAATGGAGGAGCTAGAGAAAGTACCCAAGGACCTGAAGGTGGAACCCTGTAGGTGCAACAACAATATGAACTAACCAGTACCCCCTGAGCTCATGTCTCTAGCTGTATATGTAGCAGAAGATGGCCTAGTCGGCCATCATTGGGAAGAGAGACCCCTTGGTCTTGCAAACTTTATATAACCCAGCACAGGGGAAGGGCAGGGCCAAGAAGTAGGAGTGGGTGGGTAGGGGAGCAGGGGTGGGGGTGGGGTATAGGGAACTTTTGGGATAGCATTTGAAATGTAAATAAAGAAAATAATAATAATAATAAAAAAAGAAAGGAAAAAAAAACAATAGGCTTGTTGATACATAGCCTCATCCTAAGCTAGGAGTTACTGTACTTATGCTTCCTCATGACATTATCATCAAGGTTGCTAGCTCTATCAGTCAAAATCTTCAGAGAACTAGAACAGAAAGAAGCAGAAAGACATATACATTTAGTCCATTTATGTTTCTGAGTCCTCAGGTTCTATATTTGTGGATTCAACACACTGGGTCAAAAGTGTGTGGGAAAGTGGGTTTGAGAGATGCTTCTGGGGTTAAGAGCATTTAGTTCTCTTACAGAGAGGACTGAATTTAGCTCTTAGCACATACAAGGCAAATCATAATCACAATGGCCTGTAACTCTAGTTCTAGAGGAACAAAGTCAACTTCTGGTCTCCAAGGTTACCAACTATGCACAAGGTGCATAGATGTACAGCCAGACAAAACATCATTTACATACAATGAAAATAAATTAGTATCTTAAAAAGTATGAGCAAAACAATTTGTCTGAATTGACTATGTGTGTGTGTGTGTGTGTGTGTGTGTGTGTGTGTGTGTGTGTGATATCTAGACATCCCTTAATTCTGTCAATGTACATATTTCACCATCAGAGCAATGAAGAATAAGGAACAGAGCAGAGGCTGAAAGGTCTGAGGAAATCCCAAAGGATGTCAATGGTGTTGTGCAAGGTGGGTCAGGAATCCCATAGAGGAAATGTAATCACAGAGCAGTTCCTGGGCTCCCTTGAGGTGAGAGGTCATGAGTTTAAATGAGTTCACTTTTCCTGTACAGTGTGCTTTACCCCAACCACAGTTGATTTCTTGAAGAAAGCAAAGAGGCAGGAGGGAAGAATGAGAAAGACTGTGTGTACAGAGGAATGACTTCCACAGTTCACCACGAAGTCAGCTGAGAGTTTAATGCAACATAATTTAATGTAATTGGTGGGTCTCAAGAGGAAGAGGTTTATAATACTACTTAAAATACTACTCCCTCCCATGTCTTAATGGTCATGTAAATTAGATGGCCTAACCTATAATCAGTGAAATCTCTATACATTCATAGTAGGTGAGGATGGGAAAGATTGCACCTACACACCCAGGATCTGGTCACTGTATTTCCTTTCTCAATAACATCAATTTTAATAGGTAAAACTGTTTTCCTCCAGATTCTATTTTAAGCAGATACAATTAAATTTCTGTATCTCTAACAAGAATTTATGGAATCATAAATTCTTCAATTTTAAAAAATTATTGTTTTCTGTTGCTGCATGAAGCCTAAAAAAGTCTGTTATGCTAGGTTCCTGTCTGCAAGCATAGCAGAGTATCATTAATAGTGTCAGCGGTTGGCTGTCTCACATGGAATGGGTCTCAAGTTGGGGCAGTCATTGATTGGCTCTTCCCTCAGTCTCTGTTCCATCTTTATCCCTGAACATCTTGTAGGCAAGACAAATTTGAGGTTGAAGGTCTTGTGAGTGGATTGATGTCCCCCTCCCTTCTCTAGAAGTCCTGCAGGAAACAGATACAAAGACCCACAGGCAAACATCAGGGGGAGTTCAGAAAGTCTAGTGGAAGACTTGGGGATAGAACTAAGCAATCCGGAGGTATCAAGAACACCACAAGAAGACATACAAAGTCAACTAACTTGGGACCGTGGGGGCTCACAGAGATTGTGTCATCAACCACCAAGCATGTTAGATCTGAACTTAGGCCCTTTACACATTTGTAGCAAATGGGCAGTTTGGTCTTCGTGTGGTCTACTTGTAAAGTAGAATGGGGACTGTCTGCCTCTGTTCCCTGCCACTGTATTCTCTTCCCCGTACCTGGACTGCCTGATTGGACCTCAGTGCAAGAGGATGTGACTAGTCCTGCTGGGACTAGATGTCCCAGGGTAGGTGGCACCCAAGAGGAGTTCACCTTCTCTGAGGAGAAGGGGAGGGAGCAATGGGGGAGGGATTTTTTTTTTAATGGTGGAACTGGGAGGAGAAGAGGGAGGGGGACTGTGATCCAGACATAAAGTGAATCAAAATATTAGTTATTAAAAAATACTGTTTTACAACTATTTCATTTTATTTTATACTTTTGTTGACCAAGACAGAATTTGTGGAGTATAATTTTGATATGTCCAATGTATATCAAATTACATATTATATACATTTGAAACAACATGTCCAATGTATAATCAAATGCATGTGACAGCAGAGGGCAGAAACCATGAAGTATAGAATGCTGTGGCAGCCATGGAGCCAATGGCAAGGCAGTTCAGCAAGACAGGTCAGAATACGGAGTGACTCTTAGCTAGGTACTTTTACTATCCTGTAACCACTGAGTTGGTTTCTTTTAGATCAGTAGTTCTTTACCTGTGGGTCATGACCCTTTGGAGGTCACAAAACAGATATCCCACATATCAGATATTTACATTATGATTCATTGCAGTAGTAAAATTATATTTATGAAATAGTGATGAAAATAGTTTGATGGTTGAATAGTTTCAAATATGGAGTGTAAAAAAATTTAATTAGCCGGGCGTGGTGGCACACTCCTTTAATCCCAGCACTTGGGAGGCAGAGGCAGGAGGATTTCTGAGTTCGAGGCCAGCCTGGTCTACAAAGTGAGTTCCAGGACAGCCAGGGCTATACAGAGAAACCCTGTCTCGAAAAACCAAAATATTAATAATATTAATAATAATAATAATAAATTAATTTTTAAAAACTGGCTAGAAAGTATTCTATGTTGAGTATTGGGAGCTAGTCTGGTGCTGTCATGTTTTCAAATGCTGAATCCTGGCCCCAAGATCTGGTTGCCCTCATGAACAGATCCTTACCTATACCAAGTGATGCAATGTAAGCTTTGTTCCCCAATTTAAAGCTTTTGACTAAAGGAAAGTGTCTATAGGCAATTTCTGGGGAAGGTAGAGGTAGGAGGGGCTTCAGCTACCAGGTTGGGGGCTACAGGTTGGGACAATGAGGAGAGAGAGAAAAGAAGTAAGGAGAAAGGAGATAGGTCTCCATTAGATGTGATGTAGCAGGAGCATGTGGCAGAGTGAAATGCCCCCCTGAGGACAGACTGATGAAGCAGAAATAACCTGGGTAAGACTCAAACAGCAAGTACCTGGGAAGCATAGCTGAGAAATGGACACTCTAGTGAATAGTGTACTAATCTGATTTTTAAAAAAAATCCATAGGACTCTGCCTCAATTATTGGGGTGATGGTGGGGCCATAATAATAACTAATAGAGTTATTAAATAACCATTAAATTCAATTTACAGTTTAGTCCATCGATTGTTTTGTTTAAATTGATAACATAATATTAACCATCATGAGTTTTTTCACTCACCTGTTGGGTTATTTCCACTTTAGCATTTGACAAATAAAACTCCTTAGAACCCTGGACTATATATAATATAGATATGTTTCCATCTATGTTGGGCAAATACCTAGAAGCAGAATGACTGGATTACATGGTAGGTGCATACCATTTCTCAATTGTCTTCCAGGTAAAATCAACTCTACTCTACTTTCTGTTTCTATGATAAAGCAGAGATCAAAATCAACCCAGGGGAGGAAAGGGTTTATTTGGCTTAAAACCACGTTCCACCACCCAGGGTAGCCAGGGCAGGAATTTAATGTGGGAATCCGGAGGTAGGAACAGAAGCAGAGACCACAGAGAATGCTGCTTACTGGAGTGCTGCCAGGCTCAACTTCAGCTAACTTTCTTATACAGCTCAAGCCCATATTGCCAAGGAATGGTACTGCACACAGTGGTCTGGGCCTTCTGGTATTAATGAACAGCTAGTAAATTGCCCATAGGTTGATTGATGGAGACAACTCTGGAGCAGTAGACAATCAACGCTGCTCACATGAACCCTGCCGCAGTGGCATGAGTTTATTGCTACCCACCCCAAAGTTCTGGGTTTGAGAATGAAATACACACACACACACACACACACACACACACACACACCATAGCTATGTATTTAATATGCCTTTACAGCACAATGGCTGCACCACTTCCAATCCTCCATGTGGCTAAAACACTCTCCCCTCCAATATTCCTGGATTATTACTTACTAAAGCCTATATTCCTTCCTGGCCACCCCAGGTCCAGGCCAGCAGCTCTCCTGGGCCACGATCCTTAACTCTTCCATGTTGGCAGTCTCTCTGTCCTACACTTCTTGGGTCTGGTTTTTCCTCCTTTCCTGGCATGGTGATTCTCAATCCTTCTTCCTTTCATGATCCCCTTGCTAGCGAATCCTAAAGTCCCACCTCTGTCTCCTTGCCCATTGGGTGCTGGCAATTTTATTTACCAATCCAAGCCAACTGGGCAGGGACCCTCAGCATTTCACTTGTGAATTCTTGTGGAATTTCAGGAACCCATTTAACATAATACAAGTGTTAGACCAAATCCACAACACAACCCTTCAACTGAAGTCCCCTCTTCCCAGGTGAGCCTAGGTTTGCATTGAGTTGGCAGCCAAAATTAGTCATCACAGCACCATTTCGCACTCTTATAAGAAGTAAATGAGAGTTCCTTCATTTCCCCCCCAGTACTCTCAGTAAAAACAATCTCTTTGCTTTTGCTATTTTAATCTCTACAAAGTAGTGTTTTGTTCTGTCTTGTATGGCTAACAGGTTTTGAGTATATTCCATTCTTTATTATAAAACTATGCATCTTCATTTGTGAAATGTATCTTCAAATCTTCTGCCCATGCTTCAGTCGTATTGACTCTGTGTGTGTGTGTGTGCGTGCGTGTGTGTGTGTGTGTGTGTGTGCGTGTGTGTGTGTGTGTGTGTGTGT